>NC_073377.1:24728482-24983482 GCF_028641065.1 Leucoraja erinaceus
ATTAGAACATTGCTCTCGCTGTCGTCCTCCATATTCACTCTCCATATGCAGACCAGATGGACTGCACCCTGGGGTCCTGAAAGAGGTGGCTTTAGAGATTGTGGAGGCAGAGATAGTGATATTTCAACAATCATAAGGTCATACAGTGTGGAAACAGGCCCTTGGGCCCGACGTGCCCACACCGGCCAACAACGGCCCCAGCTACACTAGTCCCACCTGCCAGCATTCAGTCCATATCCCTCCAAACCTGTCCTGCCCATGTGCCTATCTAGAAGATTCAGATTAAATCTTTTCCCCTTGACCTTAAACCTATGTCCCATGGACCTCGATTCACCTACTCTAGGCAAAAGACTCTTGTGCATCTACCTGAATAAATCCTCTCTACACCTCTATAAGATCGAAGATCGTCCCTCATCCTCCTGCACTCCGAATAGAGTCCCAGCCTACTCAACCTCTGACTTTTGCTCAGACCTGCTAGTCCGGGCAACATCCTTGTAAATCTTCTCTGTACCTTTTCCAGCTTGACAGCATCTTTCCTATAACACGGTGCCCAGAACTGAACACAATACTCTAATTGTGGCCTCATCAACATCTTATACAACTGCAACAAGACCTCCCAATGTTTATACTCAATACTCTGGCTGATGAAGGCCAATGTGCTAAAAGCCTTTTTGACCACCCAATTTACCTGCCACTCCACCTTCAGGGAGCTATGCACCTGCACTCCTAGATCCCTCTGATCCACAACACTACCCAGAGACCTACCATTCACCGTGCAGGTCCTGCCCATGTTAGACATCCCAAAATGCAACAACTCACTTTTTTTCAGCATTAACTTCCATCAACCATTTCTCAACCCACTTGGCCAATTGATCAAGATCATTTTGCAATTTTTCACAACCATCTTCACTGTCCGCAAAACCACTAACTTTTGTATCATCAGCAAACTTGGTAATCTTGGCCTGTATCCAAATAATTGAAATAAATGACAAACAGTAACGGGCCCAGCACCGAACCCTGAGGCACACCACTAGTCACAGGCCTCCAATCCGAAAAGCAATCTTCCAACATCACCCTCTGCTTTCTTCCATGAAGCCTATTTTCTACCCAGCTAGCTCTCCTTGGATCACATGGGATCTAACCTTCCAGAGCAGCCAACTATGAGGAACCTTGTTGAATGCTTTACTGAAATACTCTGGTAAAATCACTAGACTCAGGAGTGATTCCAGTTGATTGGAAAATTGCCAATATTACTCCACTGCACAAGAAGGGCGCAAAGCAGAATAGGGGAACTATAGGCCAGTTAGTCTGACTCTGGTTGTTGGTAAGATTTTAGAATCCATTATAAAGGATGAGGTTACGGAGTACTGAGAAATTCATGATAAAATAGGCCGAAGTAGCAGGATAGGTAAAAGAGAGGCAGTAGATGTTGTTTACCTAGATTTTCAGAAAGCCTTCGATAAGGTGCCACACGGGAGGCTGCTAAGGAAGATGAGAGCCCATGGTATCAATGGGCAGATACTAGCATGGATATCACTTTGGCTGGATGGCAGAAGGCAAAGAGTGGCAATAAAGGGGTTGGCTGCCAGTGACTAGCGAAGTTATGCAGGGCTCGGTGCTGGGACCGCTGCTCTTCACATTGTATATTAAAGATTTTGGTGAGTGGATTGAATGCTTTGTGGCCAAGTTTGCAGATGATACAAAAATAGGTGGGGGGCATGTTGAGTAGAAAAAGCAGGGACTCTGCAGAGGGATTTGGATAGGTGGGAAAGTGGGCAGAGAAGTGGCAGATGGAATATAGTGTATGAAACTGTGGAGTCATACATTTTGGTAGTAGGAATATAGGAATTAGATTATTTTCTAAATGGGGAGAGAATCCAGAATTCGGAGGTGCAAAGGGACTTGGGAGTGCTGGTACAGAATCCCCCGAAAGATAATCTGCAAGTCGAATTGGAAGTAAAGAAAGTAAATTCAATGCTAGCATTTATTTTGAGAAGGCTTGTATACAAAAACAGGGATGTAATGCTGAGGCTCTATAAGGTGCTGGTCAGGCCACATTTGGAATATTGTGAGCGATTTTGGGCACCATATCTGAGGAAAATGTGCTGGCTCTGGAGAGAGTCCAGAGGAGGTTTATGTCCTGGCATGTCAGGACTTTCATATGAAGAAAGACTGGATAGACTCGGCTTGAACTCGCTAGAATTTAGAAGATTGAGGGGGGATCTTATAGAAACTTACAAAATTCTTAAGGGGTTGGGCAGGCTAGATGCAGGAAGATTGTTCCCGATGTTGGGGAAGTCCAGAACAAGGGGTCACAGGGGGAAGTCTTATAGGACCGAGATGAGAAAAACAATTTTCACACAGAGCGTGGTGAATCTCTGGAATTCTCTGCCACAAAAGGTAGTTCAGGCCAGTTCATTGGCTATATTTAAGAGGACGTTAGATGTGGCCCTTGTGGCTAAGGGGATCAGGGGGTATGGAGAGAAGGCAGGTACAGGACACTGAGTTGGATGATCAGCCATGATCATATTGAATGGCGGTGCAGGCTCGAAGGGCCGAATGGCCTACTCCTGCTCCTATTTTCTATGTTTCTATGTTTCTATAAGAATGATCCCAGGAATGAGTAGGTTAACCTATGATGAGCGTTTAATGGCACTGTGCTTGTACTTGCTGGAGTTTAGAACAATGAGGGGAGACCTCATTGAAACATACAGAATAGTGAAAGGCTTGGAAAGAGTGGATGTGGAGAGGATGTTTCCACTATTGGGAGAGTCTAAGACCAGATGTCATAGCCTCAAATTCAAAGGACGTTCTTTTAGGAAGGAAATGAGGAGGAATTTCATTAGTCAGAGGCTGGTGAATCTGTCGAATTCTTTGCCACAGAAGGTTATGGAGGCCAAGCCAATGAATATATTTAAGGTTGAGATAGATAGATTCCTGATTAATACAGGTGTCAGAGGTTATGGGGAGAATGCAGGAGAATGGGGTTAGAAAGCAGAGATAGACCAGCTATGATTGAATGGTGGAGTAGATGAGTAGATGAAGTAGATTAAGAATCTTAAGAAAGAAATTAGAAAAGCTAAAAGAAGATATGCGGTTGCTTTGGCAAGTAAGGTAAAAGTAAATCCGAAGGGTTTCTACCGCTATATTAATAGCAAAAGGATAACGAGGGATAAAATTGGTCCATTAGAGAGTCAGAGTGGACAACTATCTGCAGAGCCAAAAGAGATGGGGGAGATATTGAACAGTTTCTTTTCTTCGGTATTCACCAAGGAGAAGGATATTGAATTATGTGAGGTAAGGGAAACAAGTAGAGTAGCTATGGAAACTATGAGGATCAAAGAAGAGGAAGTACTGACACTTTTGAGAAATATAAAAGTGGATAAGTCTCCAGGTCCGGACAGGATATTCCCTAGGACATTGAGGGAAGTTAGTGTAGAAATAGCAGGGGCTATGGCAGAAATATTTCAAATGTCATTAGAAACGGGAATAGTGCCGGAGGATTGGCGTACTGCGCATGTTGTTCCATTGTTTAAAAAGGGGTCTAAGAGTAAACCTAGCAATTATAGACCTGTTAGTTTGACGTCAGTGGTGGGCAAATTAATGGAAAGAATACTTAGAGATAATATATATAAGCATCTGGATAAACAGGGTCTGATTAGGAACAGTCAACATGGATTTGTGCCTGGAAGGTCTTGTTTAACTAATCTTCTTGAATTTTTTGAAGATGTTACACGGGAAATTGATGAGGGTAACGCAGTGGATGTTGTGTATATGGACTTCAGTAAGGCCTTTGACAAGGTTCCTCATGGAAGGTTGTTTAAGAAGGTTCAATGGTTGGGTATTAATGGTGGAGTAGCAAGATGGATTCAACAGTGGCTGAATGGGAGATGCCAGAGAGTAATGGTGGATGGTTGTTTGTCAGGTTGGAGGCCAGTGACGAGTGGGGTGCCACAGGGATCGGTGTTGGGTCCACTGTTGTTTGTCATGTGCATCAATGATCTGGATGATGGTGTGGTAAATTGGATTAGTAAGTATGCAGATGATACTAAGATAGGTGGGGTTGCGGGTAATGAAGTAGAGTTTCAAAGTCTACAGAGAGATTTATGCCAGTTGGAAGAGTGGGCTGAAAGATGGCAGATGGAGTTTAATGCTGATAAGTGTGAGGTGCTACATCTTGGCAGGACAAAACAAAATAGGACGTACATGGTAAATGGCAGGGAATTGAAGAATGTAGGTGAACAGAGGGATCTGGGAATAACTGTGCACAGTTCCCTGAAAGTGGAATCTCATGTAGATAGGGTGGTAAAGAAAGCTTTTGGTGTGCTGGCCTTTATAAATCAGAGCATTGAGTATAGAAGTTGGGATGTAATGTTAAAATTGTACAAGGCATTGGTGAGGCCAATTCTGGAGTATGGTGTACAATTTTGGTCGCCTAATTATAGGAAGGATGTCAACAAAATAGAGAGAGTACAGAGGAGATTTACTAGAATGTTGCCTGGGTTTCAGCAACTAAGTTACAGAGAAAGGTTGAACAAGTTAGGGCTTTATTCTTTGGAGCGCAGAAGGTTAAGGGGGGACTTGATAGAGGTTTTTAAAATGATGAGAGGGATAGACAGAGTTGACGTGGAAAAGCTTTTCCCACTGAGAGTAGGGAAGATTCAAACAAGGGGACATGACATGAGAATTAAGGGACTGAAGTTTAGGGGTAACATGAGGCGGAACTTCTTCACTCAGAGAGTGGTAGCTGTGTGGAATGAGCTTCCAGTGAAGGTGGTGGAGGCAGGTTCGTTTTTATCATTTAAAAATAAATTGGATAGTTATATGGATGGGAAGGGAATGGAGGGTTATGGTCTGAACACAGGTATATGGGACTAGGGGAGATTATGTGTTCGGCACGGACTAGAAGGGTCGAGATGGCCTGTTTCCGTGCTGTAATTGTTATATGGTTATATGAGCCTAATGGCCTAATTCTTCTCCTGTCTCTTACGAACACGAGAGTTTATTTACAGTTTAGTTTGAGGATTGTGTAGTAGTTTCAAAAACATTATATACATAGTGATGGCTGAGTCCAGCTTAGGAATTCAAAAGATAAGGAAACATTTGCAACAATCTTGAACTGCAAGTGCCTTGTAGATTATTGACCTTGGAATTTTACCGAGGTCCCCACTGTTATAGAGGTTTACGAGTAATGTCGTGGCATGTAGTGTGAATAAACTAAATTAAATGCTTACGTTCATTCTCCTGGGAATGAACACTGAATATACTGTCCTGTGGCTGAGGCCACGCGCCGACCCTCGGACACCTCCTCCTACTTACCCTTGGACCATGACCCCACTGACGAGCACCAGGCCACCATATCTAGCACCATCACCGACTTCATCAATTCCCATGCCCTGCCCGACCAAGCTTCCAACCTCATCGTTCCCCAGCCCCGCACGGCCCGTTTTTACTTTCTCCCCAAAATCCACAAACCCGGCTCTCCCGGCAGACCCATTGTCTCTGCTTGTTCGTGCCCCACCGAACTCATCTCCACATACCTTGACTCCATACTATTCCCTTTGGTCAAATCCCTTCCCACCTATGTTCTAGACACCTCAGACACTCTCCGCGCATTCCACTCTCTAGGCCCTCACCCCCTCATCTTCATCATGGATGTCCAGTCACTCTACACCTCCATCCCCCACCAGGATGGCCTCAAAGCCCTCTGGTTCTTCCTCGACCAGAGGAGCAACCTATACCCAGCCACTGACACCCTCCTCCGCCTAGCGGAGTTGGTCCTCACCCTCAACAACTTTACGTTTGACTCCTCCCATTTCCTCCAAACACAAGGCGTAGCTATGGGCACACGCATGGGCCCCAGCTACGCCTGCCTCTTTGTCGGGTACGTTGGACAATCCTTGTTCAATACGTACCAGGGCCCCATCCCCGACCTCTACCTCCGTTACATTGACGACTGCTTTGGGGCCACCTCCTGCACCCACACACAACTGACTGACTTCATCCACTTCACCACCAACTTCCATCCGGCACTCCAATATACCTGGACCATTTCCGACACTTCCCTACCATTCCTTGACCTCACCATCTCCATCGCAGGGGACAGACTTCTGACCGACATACACTACAAACCAACTGACTCACATGGCTATCTGGACTACATGTCTTCCCACCCTGCTTCCTGTAAAGACTCCATCCCCTACTACCAATTCCTCTGCCTACGCCGCATCTGTTCCCAGGATGAGACATTCCATACCAGGGCATCGAAAATGTCCTTGTTCTTCAGGGAACGGGGATTCCCCTCCGCCACCATAGATGAGGCTCGCACCAGGGTCTCATCCATACCCCGCAACACTGCTCTCTCTCCCCATCCCCGCACTCGCAACAAGGGCAGAGTCCCCCTAGTCCTCACCTTTCACCCCACCAGCCGGCAAATACAACAAGTAATCCTCCGCCATTTCCACCATTCGCCACATCTTCCCATCTCCCCCCATGTCTGCCTTCCGCAAAGACCGCTCCCTCCGCAACTCCCTTGTCAATTCTTCCCTTCCCTCCCGTACCACCCCCTCCCCGGGCACCTTCCGTTGCAACCGCAAGAAATGCAACACCTGTCCCTTCACCTCCCCCCTCGACTGCATTCAAGGACCCAAGCAGTCGTTCCTGGTGCGACAAAGGTTCACCTGTATCTCCTCCAACCTCATCTACTGCATCCGCTACTCTAGATGTCAGCTGATTTACATCGGTGAGACTAAGCGGAGGTTGGGCGATCGTTTCGCCGAACACCTCTGCTCAGTCCGCAATAACCTACCTGAACTCCCGGAGGCTCAGCACTTCAACTCCTCTTCCCATTCCCAATCCGACCTCTCTGTCCTGGGTCTCCTCCATTGCCAGAGTGAGCAACACCGGAAATTGGAGGAACAGCACCTCATATTCCGCCTGGGTTGCTTGCGTCCGGATGGCATGAACGTTGAATTCTCCCAGTTTTGCTAGCCCTTGCTGTGTCCTCCCCTTCCTTAACCCTCGAGTTGTCTCCTCCCATCCCCCCCGCCCTCGGGCTCCTCATCCTCCCTTTTTCCTTCCTTCTCCCCCCCGCCCCCCTGTCTGAAGAAGGGTTTCGGCCCGAAACGTCGCCTATTTCCTTCGCTCCATAGATGCTGCTGCACCCGCTGAGTTTCTCCAGCATTTTTGTGTACCTTCGATCTTCCAGCATCTGCAGTTCCTTCTTGAACATACTTGGTTTGTTATAATATCACCATGAATACTTCTTAAGCACCATGTTGTTACTAACAGTTCTAATTAATTGCCTGGCTGTGATTGATGGGATATCACAGGAATTATATTAATGGCCCGACAATTCACAGTCCAGGGACCAAATATAATATTTCCACTTACCTGATGACACAAAATTTTAATGGTTACTGGACCAACTGGTGTCACACAGGAGGCCAGGTCCCCCAACGCAAGCCGTTCCTCTTATTCCAGTACTCACCCATAGCTGACAACTGCGCAGGAGCTGCTCATTTCGCCTTATTCAACCTCCCTAATTTTTAAACTAAAAAAAATGCATTTGCACTTGTTAGGGCGAGCAGAACTCCGTGTACTTGGATAGCAATAATGTTATGAGCAGGGCTAAGCACAGGGAAAAAGCAGATATTTTTTCCAACTTTCCGCACATTTGTGAACATTTTAATAAATAACTGGGGAAATAAATGACAAATTTTCAGTTGAGGTGATTTTTGACATCATGGCGTAAATCTCTATCGGAAAATGTAAAATTTCACCGTTGGCGCGTCATGTTTTTGAGGAGATGTGAAGCAGACGAACAAATAAACACACACTCTAATATACAATTAAATACACACACATCCCAGATCACAGTTTTATATGTATACTAGACCAAGTGCAGACCCGTTGGGTCTGTTTCCCCAACAGCGTTTTGCGGGGGGGGGGGGGGGGGGGGGGGGGGGAGGGGGATGCAGCATCACACTCAAATTAACCACCCCCCAAACTCACAGGTGGGGGGAGGGGGGGGGGGGTGAGAAGAGGGGAGGGAGGGGAGAGGAGGAGGAGGAAATGGGTCAGATTTGGGAGGGAAAGGAGAGCGGGGTAGGGGGTGAGAGAGGGGGATGGGGAGAGAGATGTGGGGGAGGGGGGGATGGGGAGGGAGGGGAGGAGGGGGAGAGGGGTGGAGAGAGACGGTAAAGAGAGTGGGGAGTGAGAGGGAGGAGGAGAGGGGTAGGGGGAAGGGGGCGGGTGGAGAGAGGGAAGGGGATGGGGTAGAGAGGGAAGGGGGTGAGGGAGAGAGGGAGGAGAGGGGTGAGGGAGAGAGGGGTGAGGAGAGGGAAACATAGAAATTAATTGCAGGAGTAGGCCATTCGGCCCTTCGAGCCTGCACCGCCATTCAATATGATCATGGCTGATCATTCAACTCAGTATCCTGTACCTGCCTTCTCTCCATACCCCCTGATCCCTTTAGCCACAAGGGCCACATCTAACTCCCTCTTAAATATAGCCAATGAACTGGCTCAACTACCCTCTGTGGCAGAGAGTTCCAGAGATTCACCACTCTCTGTGTGAAAAATGTTTTTCTCATCTCGGTTTTAAAGGATTTCCCCCTTATCCTTAAACTGTGACCCCTAGTTCTGGACATCCCCAACATCTGGAACAATCTTCCTGCATCTAGCCTGTCCAACCCCTTAAGAATTTTGTAAGTTTCTATAAGATCCCCCCTCAATCTTCTAAATTCTAGCGAGTACAAGCCGAGTCTATCCAGTCTTTCTTCATATGAAAGTCCTGACATCTCAGGAATCAGTCTGGTGAACCTTCTCTGTACTCCCTCTATGGTCTGTTTCCCCAACGGCGTTTGCGGGGGGGGTGAGAAGAGGGGAGGGAGGAGGAGGAAACGGGATAGATTTGGGAGGGAAAGGAGAGTGGGGATGGGGGTGAGGGATGGGGAGAGAGCTTTGGGGGAGGGGGGATGGGGGAGAGGGGTGGGGGGGAAAGAGGGGAAAGAGTGGGGGAGGGAGGAGGAGAGGGGTAGCGGGAGTGATGGAAGAGGGACAGAGGGATAGGGGAAGGGTGTGGGGGAGAGAGAAGGTAGGGGGTGGGTAGAGAGGAGGGAAGGGGGTGGGGGAGAGAGAGGGATGGGAGAGGGGTGAGGAGTGGGGGAGGAGAGAGTGGGAGAGAAGTGGAAGAGTGGGGGAGGGAGGGAGGGGTAGAGGGGTAGCGGGAGTGGTAGAAGAGGGACAGAGGTGTAGGGGGGAAGGGGGTGGTGGTAGAGAGGGGGGGGGGGTGGTGGTAGAGAGGGAAGGGGGGGGGGGAGAGAGAGATGGGGTGGCAGAGGGAGAGGGGTGAGGAGAGGGACACATAGAAACATAGAAATTAAGTGCAGTAGTAGGCCATTCGGCCCTTCGAGCCTGCACCATTCTCCATTCAATATGATCACGGCTGATAGAAACATAGAAACATAGAAATTAGGTGCAGGAGTAGGCCATTCGGCCCTTCGAGCCTGCACCGCCATTCAATATGATCATGGCTGATCATCCAACTCAGTATCCCGTACCTGCCTTCTCTCCATACCCCCTGATCCCCTTAGCCACAAGGGCCACATCTAACTCCCTCTTAAATATAGCCAATGAACTGGCCTCGACTACCCTCTGTGGCAGAGAGTTCCAGAGATTCACCACTCTCTGCGTGAACAAAGTTCTTCTCATCTCGGTCACAAAAGATTTCCCCCTTATCCTTAAGCTGTGACCCCTTGTCCTGGACTTCCCTAACATCGGGAACAATCTTCCTGCATCTAGCCTGTCCAACCCCTTAAGACTCTTGTAAGTTTCTATAAGATCCCCTCTCACTCTTCTAAATTCTAGAGAGTATAAACCCAAGTCTATCCAGTCTTTCTTCATAAGACAGTCCTGACATCCCAGGAATCAGTCTGGTGAACCGTCTCTGCACTCCCTCTATGGCAATAATGTCCTTCCTCAGATTTGGAGACCAAAACTGTACGCAATACTCCAGGTGTGGTCTCACCAAGACCCTGTACAACTGCATTAGAACCTCCCTGCTCCTATACTCAAAATCCTTTTGCAATGAAAGCTAACATACCATTGGCTTTCTTCACTGCCTGCTGCACCTGCATGCCTACTTTCAATGACTGGTGTACCATGACACCCAGGTCTCGCTGCATCTCCCCCTTTCCCAATCGGCCACCATTTAGATAATAGTCTGCTTTCCTGTTTTTGCCACCAAAAATGGATAACATCACATTTATCCACATTATACTGCATCTGCCAAACATTTGCCCACTCACCCAGCCTATCCAAGTCACCTTGCAGTCTCCTAGCATCCCCCTCACAGCTCCCCCCCTCTCCATACCCCCTGATCCCTTTAGCCACAAGGGCCACATCTAACTCCCTCTTAAATATAGCCAATGAACTGGCCTCCACTACCTTCTGTGGCAGAGAGTTCCCGAGACTCACCACTATCTGTGTGAAAAATGTTTCCCTCATCTCAGTACTAAAGGATTTCCCCTTTATCCTTAAACTGTGTCCCGCGTGTCCTGGACTTCCCCAACATCTGGAACAATCTTCCTGCATCAGACAAATGCAATTCAGGACTTTTCACTTCACAAGCAAAATCAGAAATGACAGTTAGTGAAGAATTTGAATAATCGCTGAGCGTTCTCTATGGCAACAATGTATTTGAGCATTGGGCATTGTGACATCACACGATGGAATGTTCACCATGGGCTGGGCTCCTGCAAAGGCATATGTAAATGAATCCAATCCGATTGGCCATCTGTGAGCATCGGGCATTGTGACATCACACGATGGAACGTTCACAGGGGGCTGCTTGTGTGGATGTGAAACCAGTTTCTTTTTGAAATATTGAGGTGGTGGGGGGGGGTGTAGGATTTGATTAAAAAAGCGTACTTAAACACGACGAAATGTAATGAGGAGCGGATACTTAGAAAGAAAAGCGAAATCTCTACCGAAATGGAAAAGACGTCGGCGATTCTGCGTCCGGTTTCGGAGTTGCGGAGCGTCAAAGGAAGAAACGCGGCGGACGCCGTACGGCGGCAGGCGGACTGATTTGAGTTTTATATATATAAGATAGATGTGAGCTATTTTTAGGAGTTAATAAAATTTCAAGGAGAATTTTAGCAAGCTAAATGAACAGAAAACAATATGGCTGCTGGAATACCATATGTGAAAATGTGAGGTTAGAAACATAGAAAATAGTTGCAGGAGTAGGCCATTCGGCCCTTCGAGCCAGCACCACCATTCAATATGATCATGGCTGAACACCCAAAATCAGTACCTGTTCCTGCTTTCTCCCCATATTCCTTGATTCCGTTAGTCCCAAGAGCTATATCCAACTCTCTCTTGAAAACATCCAGTGAATTGGCCTCCACTGCCTTCTGTGGCAGATAATTCCACAGATTCACATTATCTGATATGTAGATAATAATATCTAAGACAACAAATTATGTGTTGACCTTTATTGTCAAAAGAGTTGAATGCTAAAGATGGTTTATTATAAAATATATATTTGGTCTTGTTGAAGCAGTTTGGTCACCTAACTTAACAAAAAATATATAATTTAAATATGGAGAGAATGCAGCAAAGGTCCACTGGTGTCCACTGGTTCCTGGATTCTGAGGTCTGACAAATGAGGGGAGATTAAATTTGGCAAGCCTGTTTTGTTTAGAGTTTAGAATAGAGGTGACTTGATTAACCATATAACCATATAACAATTACAGCACGGAAACAGGCCATCTCGGCCCTACAAGTCCGTGCCGAACAACTTTTTTCCCTTAGTCCCACCTGCCTGCACTCATACCATAACCCTCCATTCCCTTCACATCCATATGCCTATCCAATTTATTTTTAAATTATACCAATGAACCTGCCTCCACCACTTCCACTGTAAGCTCATTCCACACCGCTACCACTCTCTGAGTAAAGAAGTTCCCCCTCATGTTACCCCTAAACGTCTGTCCCTTAATTCTGAAGTCATGTTCATTGAAACGTATCACATTTTTTAGAAGGTTCAATAGTATTGACATGGTATGATGTTTCTTCTGACTGAAGTGTCAAGAATTGGGGATCATAAAATCACAATGAGGACTCATTCATGAATGACTGAAATGAGGAGAAATGCCTTCAGTCAAACCCCAGAGGGCTGTGGAAGCTCAGCCACAGGCTGCATTTAATAAATGAGATTGATCGTTTTTTGTTATTAGAGGAATCAAGGAACATGGGGCAAGTGCAAGAAAATGTTGAGGGAGAGTATCAGCTGTGATCAGGCAGAATGGCAGAGCAAATTTGAGTTGCCACCTATGCTATTTTTTTCAGTGTTCTGACTTTTCCTCAATTTATAACCAACAAAAAGTGTTGATTTGTGATATTCCTTTCAACTTTTTTTTTGCGCTTTATTTTGTATCTTTTACTTCAATCAGATCTAGATTTACTCTGTTTCTTATCTTGACAACCATTTCCTAACTTTTCTTTTAAACTAGCTCTGGATAATTTAGGCACTAAATTTATATTATGTTAAATGAAGTCTGTACATTAAACTTGGAAATAGCTTTGCATGTGGCTCATGCGCTTTGTAAACTTTTACAGTCATTTTTATATTCTCCTCGTACGTTACCTAGTGCCAAATCTGCCAAGATTATATGGACTAGAGACTGTTGACAGTAAAGCTCTTTTAATTGGCCATTATCCTGAAGTTTAAGTAAAACCATATTTTCTGAGGTTTCTTGTGACTGAAATGGATCTTCTCTGACTGTTTGAATCAGCTGAACATTTAGTACTCAGAGCAGCCATAAAATTGTATTTAGTATAATCATTAAATTTATTTTGGTCTTCCATTTTTGAAACTTGACTTTCAAAACTAAAAGCTGTTCACAACTTTGTGTCATCTTTTATGGATTCTGTGAAATGTTGGCTTTGTCAGTTGTGTTTTTTCTTCTCTTGTAAACTCTTTTGGAGTATATTATGCTATCAGGCAAGTAGATTTATTGCAGTAAGTGTAGGCGGCACTGGTCAGCTGCGAGTGTTGTCCTGCTGGGACTACACCCTTTGATGGAAGAGGAGCAGCTGTGAAGGTGCTGTTTCAGGCTCTGGCTGTCTTATTATAAAAAAAATTCTGCTGTGCATTGGAAGGGAAGTTGGATCATGTGACTCTTAACACCCTACCCCATGTCATACTGCGCAGCAGTACTGATTGCCTTTATCCAATCATGCCTGGAATGCGTCATGTCACTTGGGCTATTTCTGCTATCTGTCGCTATCAAGCTTTAGTGCTAACAGTTTGGCAGATGGGACAGTTTTTTCTTGAGGTTACCTCTTCGCTTTTTTTTAATATGCTTCTGGCAGTGTGCTTCCCTCTACTCGTGTCTTGAACTAAACTTTTTTCTCCTAAGCTATGGCCCATCGACTGCGTCTCTATTTTGGATCGAACAGGAGTAACACAGATCCAGAACTGGGGATGCTGGATGAAGAGAGGGAAAACGATGTCTGCATGACATTCCACACTTTACCAAGAAGAACTGCTCCTCATCCTTTTGAGAACATACCTGAGCCAGTTCCAGTCACTGGATTGCCTTTGCAAGAGCGGACCTCCCTGAATCGGAGCTCTTCCATGATCGTCCCTCAGTTGTACGGCAATGAATCCCGGCCCACCAGAAGCTCCTCGATGCAGATCTCGCTGCAACGCAAACCAATGAATGGATGTAATGCTCGAGTCCCAGAGTATCCTGGGCCGCCGTTAACAGGCAGGGGAGTGGAAGTTGGCAGCAATGATAGTTTATTTTCCAGAAGCCATTCTCTTCCAAGTGTGCCTCTCTGCACAGATGATCCCCCACCCTACAGTGTGGCTGCTGAGTCATCACAACAAACCAGTGAAAGTACTCCATCGAATTGCAGAATACGTTGTCGTTTTCCTTTGGAACAAAAGCGAAGTGCATTTGGCCCGGAGGAATTAGCAAACGGGTCTGCCTCTGGTATACATGTTGGGGGTGTCAGAATACAGCGGCATTCACCAACGAGGGACGTGCATCAATTACACCTGTCGCCTTTTAATGGACACCAGAAAGCTGGTGCTTCTGTGACCAGGCGCTGGTCCTTGCAGCATCAGCCTGATATATCGGGGAACATGGGGCAATCCTGCTTCATTTTGCAGCTTCAGCAACAGCGGGAAGGTTTGCAGAATTCGTGGATGGATTTAAAAACTGGGCGAACCAGCACAAGGAGGGAAAATGCCGCCAGGTTTCCACACATCCGGCTGGGGCGAAGCACTTCAGCCTCCTTACCAATTAAAGGAAACGGTGAATGTTTTGACATGGCTGATAGGGAGGAAGTCGCTGGAACTGCAGTTGGGGAAAACAATCTTGAAATGCTACGTAGCAGTTCATTGGAAACAATACCTCAGGCACCGTCCCGCAAGTTTCAAATCAGGCAGGAGCATAATCAGAGGCAGCCCCATGTTCGAATTCTTTTAACCCGAGGACATGGAGATAAAGCTGAAGGCTCAATGAAGGATGATGGTGGCTGTGTTCATAGAAGAATGAATTCAGTCACCAGAGAGAACTCTGTGGTATGTGAGCTGTTCAAAGTCATGCTTGTCAATTAAGTTAGATACGTGGGGCTCTATTTTGAGCATTCGAGCTTGGAAACTGGAGGGGGGGGGGGTTGGGGGACACCAATACATTTGGCCTTTTCAGCATTAGCCGATGGGTTTCTTTCAGAAGTTAAATCTCATCTACACTCACCATTTCTTGGGGCCTTGCCCATGATCTCCCCTCTGGCACTAAGAGACTAAATTTACTAGTCTGCTCGCATTTGTATCTTTGCTGTTGATTCTACCTCAAAAAGATATTGCTTTTTGTTTTGGTGAATGCTGACGGCATGAATCTGCACCGCAGCTCGAAGCAATTTAAATAAACAAGAGTTGTAAAGGTAGCAAATAGAATGCTGAGAATGTGACAATTAATGGGCCCCAGTTTATTTTAATCACCTCTGGTTTGTATGGCAGAAGACTGAGCCTGATTTAGGTTGCAGAATCTGTAGTGATGTGTTTCAAAACAAGACTATGCTCCGTTAGTGGATTACACTGTGTGCCTCCCGCAAGCTTGAAATAATAGATGTTGGCCTTTAATGCCTGTCTGTACGCTCCCTAACAGTGAAATATGGTATAGGAAGACAGCTGCTAACTAGCGGGCTACTTTTACCCCATGATGTATTTCTATCTTTGTATTTAAGTTTGGTCGACGAAACTGAAAAGGTTGTGAAATGTGTAAACAAGCAAGCAGGATTAATTTACTGCTACAAGTCAGCACTGAGTTTACAAGCACCAAACATTTCGAGATTTTTCCCATCATTAGAGTTTGCAGTCTGCAATTAATCCGAGACATGACTTGTTGTCTGGTACCAGGTGTCATTCCCTTATTAATCTCGTGAAAACACTCATTTTGCTGTCTGCTGGCTTTGATCCACAGCTGATTTGTGGCTGCAAATATTTTTTTCCCATTTTTCTATTTAATTTAAAGTTACAGAGTTGTTGCTTGAAGGCAGTTGTTCATTTAAATTATTTTTACCACTTTACACATTAGTAGGGTGTGAGTGAGAGAACAAAATGCTGAGCGGGCATTCCATGTGAGCTACCCATTTACTTGTCAAATAATGCTTCATATTGTCGTGTATTTCAACTGAGTGGAAATAATGAAACCTTGAGGTGTGAAATTTGGGGAGAACAGTGCTTTTAGTTCCACGAAGAAGCCTATTAATGCCTGACCCAGCTGAATCGCAAGAAATGAGTGTATACCACCATATACATTCTAACTCTTCTCTAACTCCTGTTAGTCTCTGCTTCTGTTTCCCCCCTAAAGTCGCGGGTGTTGCAGCAACTGTCCATTTGTGGCTGTGTTGACTTAACTGGAAGTTTAATGCTTTGGATCACCCTGAGATTCTGTCTGGAGCCATCTAAATCCAGCCGAGGAAACCTAACCAGGCTATTACTACTGTGTGACCAGTCAACAGAGGGTGTTTTGGAGTCTGCTGTTGCTAGCTAGCTTCATATGCAAGCTGACCAAAACTTCCAGCTTCCTTTAGAGGCAGTCAGTTTACAGAGTGGCAAGAGCCACAATAATAATCACACTTCATTTTAAGGTTTAAAAAATAATCACCATTTTCTTCAATGGGAGAATTCTTTCAGAATATATTTCCTTTGGGTTTAGTAAATAATAATGAGCAGTTTGCTTTATTTTTTGTTAGATTTATGAATAAGCATATACTGAAGTCTCCCTTTGATACTTTGCATAATGTCCAAGTGCAACATAACTCCAAAAAATAAATTAAAATTGCAACATCAGCTTTGCCAATTTGTAATAATTTCCACTGAAAATAAGTTCAGTGTTTACATTTTAATAACTTGTTTTTTCCCAGTAATTGTCTCGATTCTGGATCTGACTTTAGGGTAGGACTGAGTAGATTTTTCTTATTCCTTGTTCAGGAAGTGTCTGCTGGAATTAAAATCTATTTAGGTTCTTTGCAGTTTTCACCTTTTATTTGGAAACAATTTTCTGACATGATTGTGGTGCAAGTAAATCCTATCATTTGTTTAAAAAATCTCATGGAAGAGCATAACTTAAGTTGTACATAAGAAAGAGTAGAGGGACACTGCGTTTTCCATAGAGACGGCTCATATCAATAAGATGATTCACTTCCACGTGAAGTGCACTTTCCTGCCCTGTGCCCCTATTTTTGTTTGTGGGATTCTGTAGGTGCCCAAAAAATCCATAAGTTTTGATGCAAAATGTTTTCATTGACTGAATGCCCATTGTCTCCTCATATAAAGATGTCCAACAATTCACTATTTTCTATGAAGACATTGTGGAAACAAAGAACTTTATACCCAAAATAGACTCAAAGTGCTGGAGTACGTCTCAGGCCAAGGCAGTATCTCTGGACTGGAGGGAAAGTCGTGGTATTGTTGGCGGCGCGACTCACCCGTTGCAGCGGCCCCTACAGCCTGTCTGTCTTTTTTTTATTTTTTGTCTAGTTAAATGTAGTGTTTGGTGTTTTTTAATAGTATTTTTAAATGTGTAAATGTGGGGGGCGGGGGGGGAACTGTTTTAAATCTCTTCCCTGTCCGGGAGACCCGACTTTTTTCCTGTCGGGTCTCGGCTGTCGTTGGGGCCTAGCACCGTGGAGCGGCCTCCAGCCTGAACGACCCGGGGGCTCGGGAGACTGCGGAGCTGCGGAGCTGCGGACTACTCACCATCGTGGGGCTGGCCGGCCTCGGAGCGTGGGGAGCGGTGGTGACTCGCTGCTGCGACTCGACTCCTGGGGCTCGGAGGCTCCAGCAACGCAGCCGCAGGTCCGGTGGACTGGGACATCGGGAGCTCGCGGGTCTGGGAGGAGAGAGAGAGACCGCTTCCCGGAGCTCCCGCAACGCGACTTCTCCAGCTGGTGTCACGGGGTTGGAACAACCCGGACCGGGACAGTATATCACCCGGCACGGCTTCATGGCCGTGGGACTCACCATCGCCCGTGGGGGTTCCAACCTTGGACTTTCAGACCGGGAGCGGGGCCGTAAATCGCCCCGCGCGGCCTAAAATGGCCGTGGGACTCATCATCGCCCGCCTGGGGCTTGGACATCGGGAGAGACACGGAGAACAGGGGAGAGAAAAGACTTGCCTTCCATCACAGTGGCTTCACTGTGATGGATGTTTGTGTGAATTTAATTATGTGTATGTCTGTAAGACAGTGTCCTTGTTTGTATGGCTGTGGAAACAACATTTCGTTTGAGTCTCACTGGGGCTCAAATGATAATAAATTTGTATTGTATTGTATTGTATTGAAAGGATAGCAGGGCTTTCACTGAACCTTTTTCCCCTGTTGCCAGCCGGGCAACCTTGGCAGCTTTTTAGGTTGCCAAATGACAGTTTAGGTGGTCATTGAAGATGGTTTGCGTGACGCGTGCGATAATGTGCGTGGACGAAGTGCGTAGTTACGTCAGAATTATGCTCAATGAAGCATTCACATATTATTTCTGATTCAAATAAAGTCACAAACTAAACATATTCACCAATCAAGACATGATATATCCCACAATGACATGCAGCAAAATTATAAGACAGTATCTCAACTCTTTTTACACATTGCAATTAATGCAATTTCTATGAGTTCTTTCCAATTCCAAACTAAAATGTGGTTGGATTATTCAGCATATGATCAACCTGTGTCAATAAATCCTGGACCATGGTAACATATGTGCTTAACCATGCACACTACAGATTGATGCAAGCATGTTTTCTGTGAAGGACCGAAGATTACCATGACATGGCCATAACATGGGTCGTTTTTTTCTACTTGTTTTGTTTTTTTAGTATGTTTTAATGTATGTTTTTAATGTTTCTTTGTGTATGGGGAGGGGGGGGTGTGAGGGGGAAACCGCTTCGGTCGCCTCCTCCACGGAGAGGCGACTTTTTCCAAGTCGCCTCCCCCGTGGCCTAACAACAAGGATCGGTGCGGCCTTTCCCGGAGACGCGCCTGGGGCTTCAATCGTGGGCGCAGCGTGGACTCTCGGCGCGGAACTGGCGAGCCCTTGTCGGGGATCGCCGGAGGGGAGCGCTCCGTTCGCTGACCCGCGGCAGCCTGAAGCCGCGGTCTGCAGAGCTCCAGCTGGCGCGGCGTCCGCAGCCTGGGATCCCTTGTTGGGGACCCAGGAGAAGAAGAAGCTCTGACCGTTGGCCCGTGGCCAAGTTCTACCGCGGGCGCAGCTGCGCCTTATCATCAGGAGCGGGGCCCCTCGCCGGGGATCCCTGGAGGCGAGCTTCGACCGCCGGCCCTGCGGTCTGCAGTGCTTCTGGCTGCGGCGCGGTAGGAACTTTAAATCTTCGACCGCCGGCCTATGGCCTACACCAATCTGAAGCCGCGGTCTCCAGTGGGGAGGCACCATTTCAGGACTTACCTTGAATTTCACTCATCTGGATGCCCGCTGCGGAGGGTTGAGTTCCCGACCACGGGGGAAAATGGAGGCGGACTGGCCAAATTTTGTGCCTTCCACCACAGTGATGAATGCTGTGGTGGATGTTTGTGTTAAATTTTTATTGTGTTTTTGTGTTTTCTTTTTCATCGCACCACTGCTGGCAAATTCATTTCACTTGCACTTATACAGGTTGCAAGGAAATTTCTATAGGCATTTTATGATAATAGCTGTTAAAACCGACTATACCCATCTGACAGGTTAAACATTACACTAACTGACAAGAGATGGCCAAAGGATATAACTGCAGCAAATGTTCTTTTGGTAATATGTTTAAAGGTGTCAAAACGCCACATTACTGGACATTCAGATTAGATGTACGTGTTGTGAACAGCAATGAGGATACCCAGTTTGTACGCACCGGATTTAAAAAAATTATTGATAAACGCTGTTTCCATCATTTCCACTTCAGAATTAACGTTCAAATTTCAACTGAAATATCTCCTGACCAAATTTGTGATGTATATGATCGACTGTAGGAGTAAAACCTGGATAAATCCAACGTATAGTTGTGAATGTTGCTCATTAAAGCGGTTAGTACAGTGTGGATCGGAGGGTCTGTGCAGGATGAATCGAAGATCACTACAGGATGAATGAGTGGAATGTGCAGGGTAAATGGAGGGTGGGTCAGTACGGGATGAATGTGTGGATTAGTACAGGATGGATGGGACGGGGGGTAAGTACAGGATGAATTGGGGGACCAGTGTAGGAAGGATGGGGGGGTGGCAGTAGAATCAATGCGAGGTGGATAGGGTGATCAGCGCAGGGTGAATAGATGGTGGGGGGAGGGGGGGGAATAGATGGGGAGGGGAGCACAGGATAAGGGGGACTGAATAGAGGGCGGAATGGGGATCAGTGCGGGGTGGAGAGGAGGAGGGGTCCCAGGATAAGGGGGGGGGGGCGTACAAGAGAGAGAGAGAGAGAGAGAGAGAGAGGGGGGCCGAGGTGGGGGGGAAGGAAGGTCTGCGCCGCTCAGACAACATCGCCCCTGCCTTGGCCTTCCTTGTCCATCGCCAAGTGTCGCTGCCAAAGGGGGAAGCGGTTGGTATCTCCTCGCAACAGCCTCCCCTCCTCCGCCAGCCAACAGCAAGGTGCGGGGCCGAGCGGTGCAGCTCAAAGATCCTACAGCTATAGGATCTTTGGTGCAGCTGCTTCAGAAGGGTCGGAGCGAATGACGGGCCCCCGCACAGTGGCAGCAGCGGCTGCGATAGCGGCTCCATTTCCTCCTCCTCCCTGATAGCGGCCGCTGCTTGCAAATCCGCTAACGGCGCTTTCAAAACAAACCCTCCCGCACGCCAACGCCTCCCTCCTCCCGGCCTCGGCGTGCGGGAGGGTTTGTTTTGAAAGCGTCGTTAGCGGATTTGTGCAGCGGCCGCTATCGAGGAGGAGGAGGAGATGGAGCCGCTGTCGCAGCCGCTGCTGCCACTGTGCGGGGTCCGTCATTCACTCCGACCCTTCGTCACCCCACATCTAGTATCTTTGTCCTGCAGTACAGCCGTCGCCGACACAAAACGTCACGTTCCTTTTCTCCAGAGATGCTGCCTGACCCGCGGAGTTACTCCAGTTTTTTGTGTCTATCTTCGGTATAAACCAGTATCTGCAGTGCCAAGCCGGGCAAAATGACTCGGCGTTTAGGTTGCCCGGCGGCACTTTGGGTGGTCAATGGCACCCGGGCAACCGCTAATTTCGAGCCCTGGATAGGATGAGTTTGTTAGTCGGGATTTGGGTTCAGACGGAAAGAAGCTAGGGTGGGGGGGGGGGGGGGGGAGGGAAGGGGGAGGAGAGTTGGAGGTGAGAAAAGGCCAGGACTAATCAGGGCCACAAACACCAGTCTTCTGGCAGGGAGGTGCCCTGGTAGGCTCATTGTTGGCTAAGGAAGGTGTGATCTCGAGGGATACAATGTGCTGAACTGTGGAACTGGTTGAACGACTAGGGTGGAGAAAAATGCAAGGAGGGAGGAGAGGAGAGGGGAGTGTTAGAAGTTACTTAAAATTTGAGAATTCAATGCTCATACCGCTGCATTGTAAACTACCCAAGCAAAATATTTTTACTCTTCAAACCCCCCACACCCCCCCAATCCCCTACTTTCATTCTGAAGAAGGATCGTGGCCTATTCCTATTAACACCAGAGATGCTGCCTGACCCGAGGAGTCTTTGTGTCAAAATATGTGAAGATAGTTCTCTTAAAAAGTTAGGCGTTATCTTCTGTCTGCATTTTTGGTTCTTATCTGTCCAAGGTGAACAGCTTCTCAGCATAAACCCTGCTGTGCCTTCTCAAAATGTTGTACATTATAAAGAGATCCGTTTTCATTTTATTAAACACCTACACCACCTTGTCATATGGGGCTGCCTATATATTCTTTGAACATGTTAAATGATGTTAAGGTGGGTGCATCCTTCCTTTGGTATATATTCCTGAACGAAACAGTGTATTCCCTATCTGATCTCACTTAAACCTGATATCGTGGCTCACTTCAGCACGCTTACAATAAGTTCTTATGTATTAGTTGCCTTCCTAATTGCTTGTCCAGTTTGTATATATTTCTATGATTCATAAACCGGGAGTCCAAAATCCCTCCGTATACTAATAGCCTTTGTTTATGTTCTGCTGTCCCACTCTTGATTGCTTCCCACCAGCGGATAGAGGTTCACAGACTTGGTAGATACGAGAAGCGTTAGTTCAAATAATTGAAACTGGATACTGCTTTTTTTTTTAAAGCCTTGTTTTGTTGGTCAATTTAGTCTTGGGTCTCTTGAATGAACTACTGGTCCAGGATTTGCTAATGGCATTGTTCGTAATTTGAGTAGGTCACACACACTAATTCCTTCAAATGTAGACATTTATTTAGCGGCATTCAATACAGTTTATGGGGTATTGCAAATCTTGGTTAATGTTTTATGTTGTAGGTGGTGGATCAGAATTATCAATTGGCAGATGAGAGAGGCCCTCTTTATTTGACTAAATGAAACAAGCGCATGGCAACAGTTGCAGCAAAAGTCAAATGTCTGGTATGCTCCGTACCATGACCGAGAAACAACACAGTATGTTAAGTAGTCTGCACTGGGCTTGCTACGTATTTTCACCATTCCAGACATGGCGATCGCAGCATTCCCAATCTATTTCTGTTGTGCATAAAGCTGTCTTTATATAGTTGAACAAAATTATTGAACATAATAACTTTGATCCCACTGAGTTCATATTAAGCTAATCAGCTACAATATTAAAAATGTTGCGTTGAATCTTTGGTCCAAATCCCCAGAAAAGTCTTTCTGATCTCCAAATTTGCTACCCACCTTGTTCCATAATAATGACCAAGGCTGAATCTTACTGCACTTCATAATAACAAGATAATGGTTAGACCATAGTTGAGGTACAATGGTTGTTGAAAACATCCCATTACACAGATTAGATGTTGCATGCATAGTCATACAGCACAGAAACAGGCCCTTCAGCCCAACTTGTAGATGCTGACCGAGCTTTGGACTCGCCCAACATTGAGAACATTTTTCCTGCATCTAGCTTGTCCTTTTTATAATTTTAAATGTTTCTATAAGATCCCCCCGCATCCTTCGAAACTCCAGTGAATACAAGCCTAGTCTTTTCAATCTTTCCTCGTATATGACAGTCCCGCCATCCCAGGGATCAATTTTGTGAACCTACGCTGCACTGCCTCAATCACAAAGATGTCCTTCCTCAAATTAGGAGACCAAAACTGTACACAATACTCCAGATCTGGTCTTACCCGAGCCCTATACAACTGCAGAAGAACGTCCTTATTCCTATACTGAAATCCTCTTGCAATTATGAGAATTATCATGGATTGTGGTCCATGAGTCAGGAAGTCAAGGATCCAGTGGCAGAGTAGTTGCTGACTCCTGGATCCAGGAGTTTGGTGATGAGTTTGGTTGTGATTGCGGTGTTGAAGCTTGAGCTACAGTCAATGTATAGGAATCTAATGTAGGTTATTTTGTTATCTAAGTGTTCCAGAGATCAGTTCAGGGCCCGAGAGATGGCATCTGCCATGGACTTGTCACAATGGTAGGCAAACTGCATTAGACTATGGATGTCTGGGAGGCTGGAGTTAGTCTCTTAATGTCTCTCAAAGTCTCTCGAAGCACTTCATGATGGGGATGTCAGGGCACTGGAAGGTAGTCATTAAGGCACACTACTACGGTTTTCTTTGGCACTGGGTTCATCGTGGTCATTTTAAAGCAGGTGGTTACATCAGATTGAACTCGGGAGAGGTTAAAGAATTCAGTGCCGGCTAGTCCATGCAGGTGCTGAGGAAGAAGCTGGGATTCTATCTGGGTCAGTTGCATTCTGCAGGTTCACTCTCAGGAAAGCCAACCTGACAGCTGCAACAACTCCTGGTGCACCCAAGGCTGTTGGGCTTGGTGGAATACAAAGAGATGAAATTGAGAGATTCCTATATAAGTTGAGTGGTAACGTTTTGATTACCTCATTGAAGATCAAGTGCACCGGGTTTGGCCTGAGTGTGCACCTCGTACTTACTGAGCATTGGTGATCCTGTGTATCTTGCATTCTATAGTCAGGAAAACATCTGCTATTTTCCTGTTAGTAAATGATGCAGAGTGCAGTTAATGCAGGAAGATGTTTTAATATTATAATAATAAGGTTTTCTGACTGAAATAAATCTACATTTTGCTAAAAAAAAATATTACATTATTTTTTAATTGATTAATTCTCTTTATCACAACATAATGTATGAAAGGATGGAATATATTTTGGACAATAACAGATTACTTGAAAATATCTAGGGTCGCAGAGAAATGGTGCATTATTTCTCTGGTTAATATGGCACCAGTGTAAAACTCAATGTAAAACTAGTTGTAAACTAATATAAAACTATTTAAATTATGTGATATTAAAAGATTGAATGTTGTATTGATAAAATAATTTCTGGTGAGAAACTCAAATTTGCTGTTGACAAAAACATTTGGGTCGAAATTCGAGATTTTATTTCGTCAGTTTAAATCTTCAGAAACATGAACAGCCTAAAAATCAAAGAAGGTCACTGCTTAAAATTAACCATCCATCTGTGAATATTTTAACGCTGATACAACTAATATGAGGTTATTGTTACGTTAGTTAACGTCTAATGTTTCCGCTTCCTGACAACTTGCCACAAAGAGCAGTGGAAAATCAATGGATATTTTGCCAAATCAATGGATATCTTTAAGGCAGGGATTGACAGATTCTTGATTTGGAAGGGTGTCGGGGGTTATGGGGCAAAGGCAAGAGAATGGGGTTGAGAGGGAGAGATAAATCAGCCATGATTAAATGGTGGCGCTGAATGGAGCTTGATGGGCTGAATGACCGAATTCTGCTCCTCGTACTTATGAACCTATGAACTAAACTGGTTGAGCCTTAATCCTAATGCTAGAGAAATTAGTTTGTGTACAATTTAGAAACTACCCCTATTGATAACTGGGTAATAAATCCTCTTCTAAGTTGCAATCAGCTCTCCACAAGCTGCTCAAGTTACCTTCCCATGATACAGTGGCTTGCAAAAGTATTCATACCCCTTGAACTTTTCCACATTTTGTCACGTTACAACCACAAATGTAAATGTATTTTATTGGGATTTTATGTGATAGACCAACACAAAGTGGCGCATAATTGTGAAGTGGAAGGAAAATGATACATGGTTTTCAAACTTTTTTACAAATAAAAAACTGAAAAGTGTGGCGTGCAAAAGTATTCAGCCCCCTTTACTCTGATACCCCTAAATAAAATCCAGTGCAACCAATTGCCTTCAGAAGTCACCTAATTAGTAAATAGAGTCCACTTGTGTGTAATCTAATCTCAGTATAAATACAGCTGTTCGGTGAAGGCCTCAGAGGTTTGTTAGAGAACATTAATGAACAAACAGCATCATGAAGCCCAAGGAACACATCAGACAGGTCAGGGATAAAGTTGTGGAGAAGTTTAAAGCAGGGTTAGGTTATAAAAAAATATCCCAAGCTTTGAATATCTCACGGAGCACTGTTCAATCCATCATCCGAAAATGGAAAGCGTATGGCACAACTGCAAACCTACCAAGACATGGCCGTCCACCTAAACTGACAGGCCGGGCAAGGAGAGCATTGCTCAGAGAAGCAGCCAAGAGGCCCATGGAAACTCTGGAGGAGCTGCAGAGATCCACAGCTCAGATGGGAGAATCTGCCCACAGGACGACTATTAGTCGTGCACTCCACAAATCGGGCCTTTATGGAAGAGTGGCAAGAAGAAAGCCATTGTTGAAAAAAAGCCATAAGAAGTCCCGTTTGCAGTTTGCCACAAGCCATGTGGGGTCCCGGCAAACATGTGGAGGAAGGTGCTCTGGTCAGATGAGACCAAAATTGAAGTTTTTGGCCTAAATGCAAAACGCTATGTGTGGCAGAAAACTAACACTGCACATCACCCTGAACACACCACCCCCACTGTGAAACATGGTGGTTGCAGCATCATGCTGTGGGGATGCTTTTCTTCAGCAGGGACAGGGAAGCTGGTCAGAGTTGATGGGAAGATGGATGGAGCCAAATACAGGGCAATCTTGGAAGAAAACCTGTTAGAGTCTGCAAAAGACTTGAGACTGGGGCGGAGGTTCACCTTCCAGCAGGACAACGACCCTAAACATACAGCCTGAGCTACAATTGAATGGTTTAGATCAAAGCATATTCATGTGTTAGAATGGCCCAGTCAAAGTCCAGACCAAAATCCAATTGAGAATCTCTGGCAAGACTTGAGAAATGCTGTTCACAGACGCTCTCCATCCAATCTGACTGAGCTTGAGCTATTTTACAAAGAAGAATGGGCAAAAATTTCAGTCTCTCGATGTGCAAAGCTGGTAGAGACATACCCCAAAAAGACTTGCAGCTGTAATTGCAGCGAAAGGTAGTTCTACAAAGTATTGACTCAGGGGGGCTGAATACTTTTGCTCGCCACACTTTTCAGTTTTTTATTTGTAAAAAGATTTGAAAACCATGTATCATTTTCCTTCCACTTCATAATTATGCGCCACTTTGTGTTGGTCTATCACATAAAATCCCAATAAAATACATTTACGTTTGTGGTTGTAACGTGACGACATGTGGAAAAGTTCAAGGGGTATGAAAACTTTTGCAAGCCACTGTATATTTTTCCTTTATACTTCCAATTTCACCAAAGGACCTCATTATTTTTGACTGTATTCCGTTTGAATAGACTTTGATACAAATTAGAGCTGACCTTCACCAGTATTGCGATACTAACTGCTTAATCATTTCTATCCTTTCTAAATTAAGTCATGTTGTGGTTATATACTATGCTTATCCAGTTTGAGAAAGATTTGTGTTTTGGTATGACATACAGCCTTTCAAATTAAATAATGGCTATCAGCAGTAGGTTTATAGAGATTTACATAGAAGCTCACACATTTTAGTGACATCCCAAGCCTGCTGTTAAAATTAATTTATATCTTATCAATTTATTTTCCCGTTTTTAGACTAAGACATATGCATTTTAACTGTAACATTCATGAAGACCTGCCCTGGATCATTTTCCTAATTGCCTGAATACATTTTCCAGAACTTCAGCTCATTGTTTACCCACATCAGTAGCACCCTCATATCTATGCCTGTAAATGGCTTCCCCTTTTACCCCGAGCATAATTTTTTCCATCCACATCAAGATAGTATTTTGTTTGGCACCAAAGAATCCGGGACTGAATGTCTGAACTGCAGGAGGTCATGTTAACCCCTATCATCAATTGAATTACATGCCAATTACTCCTTTCTAACCCTGTTACTGATTTCTAATCTTTCCATGTCTTCAAAATTAATTGAATAGACATTCAACTTGTCCATTTTTGTAATAGACATGGGCTAGTTAAAAAAGTCTTGAAACTGAAACCAACTCTTTCTCCCTCCATAGATCCAGGCAAACATGTGTTTTTAGTTTAGAGTGTTAGAGATCCAACGTGGAAACAGGCCCTTTGACCCACCGAGTCCGCGCCAACCTGTGATCCCGGTACAAATGCACCATCCCTCACACCAAAGACGCACAAGTTTGATGACTTATTGGCTTGGTAAAATCGTAAATTGTCCCTTGTGTGGGATAGTGTTAATGTGCGGGGATCGCTGGTCAGCTTGGACAATTTACAAACTTTACCGAAGCCAATTAACCTACAAACCTGTGAGTCTTTGGAGTGTGGGAGGAAACCAGAGCACCCGGGGAAAAACCCACAAAGTCATGGGGAGAACGTACAAACTGCGTACAGACAGCACCTGTAGTCTGGATCGAGCCCGGGTCTCTGGCGCCGTAAGGCAACAACTTTACCGTTGCGCCACCGTGCCGCCCGTGAGCATTTCCAACCTTTTCAATTTCATATAATAAAACACAGAAGGAAGGCATTCAGATGATCATGCCACTGCTGGTTCTTTGGATGGGCTAATTAAGTAATCATTCTCCTTTCTCTGTCCTTGCAGCCTTGAAATATTTCCTTTCCCAAGTATTTATCCAATTAGCTTTTTACGGAATCCATTTCATGACACTTGCACGGCAATGCAGTTTTGATCCCAGCAATTTGCATTGTGAAGCAAGTGCGTGACTTTTGAAAGCTGAGCGCAAAGGGTTGCAGGGAGCATTCTAAATGTGGTGTTCCCAGTTAGTTTAGTGTTTAAAATCTATTTTTGACTTGCTATCAAATGCCCTTGGTGAATTGTAAATATTTGCCTTGTTGATAAATGATGGGTGGAATCACTAAGTATTTAATAACCACAACTTAATCCTTTTTTCTTTCACACCTTTGCTCAAGGACATTAGTTCTTGTTGCAAAACACTTGTTTGGTTTTGGTTCAGCATCCTAAAACGTTGCCTATCCATGCTCTCCAGAGAAGCTGCCTGACAGGCTGAGCTACTAATCAGCACTTTGAGTCTTTTTATTTTTGTAAGCCAACATCTGTAGCCCCTTTAGTTTAGTTTAGGGATACAGTGTAGAAACAGGCCCTTTGTCGACCAGCAAACCCCACACACTATCCTACACACTAGGGATAATTTACAATTTTACCGAAGCCAATTAGCCTACAAACCTGTACGTCTTTGGGAGGAAACCAGAGCGCCCAGAGAAAACCCACGCAGGTCACGGGAGAACATAAAAACTGCATATAAGCAACACCCACAGTGGTAGCATCTCCAATTCTTTGTTTTCCTTGTATTCTTGTTTCTACAATTGTTCAGTTCCTGTGTTCAGCGTATACAGTGCCCTCCATAATGTTTGCGACAAAGACCCATCATTTATTTATTTGCCTCTGTACACCACAATTTGAGATTTGTAATAGAAAAAAAATCACATGTGGTTAAAGTGCACATTGTCAAATTTTAATAAAGGCCATTTTTATACATTTTGGTTTCACCATGTAGAAATTACCGCACTGTTTCTACATAGTCTTCCCCTATTTCAGGGCACAATAAAGTTTGGGACACAGCAATATCATGTGAATGAAAGTAGTCATGTTTAGTATTTTGTTGCATATCCTTTGCATGCAATAACTGGTCGAAGTCTGCGATTCATGGACATCATGAATGGATGTCTTCTCTGGTGATGCTCTGCCAGGCCTGTATTGCAACCGTCTTTAACTTATGCTTGTTTTGGGGACTAGTCCCCTTCAGTTTTCTCTTCAGCATATAAAAGGCATGCTCAAGTGGGTACTGATTGGGGATGATCAGCCATGATCACATTGAATGGCAGTGTTAGCTGAAAGGGCCAAATGGTCTACTCCTGCACCTATTGTGTATTGCCTATTGTTAGTGATGATGAGGTCGTGCTGAGCACTTTTGCTGAGAACTAGAGCTGCATTGGAGTTGATGTTCCCGATGCCTTCCTTTCCTATGGTAGCCTTCCAGATGTTTTGGTCCCGGCCGACCCTGGCGTTGAAGTCTCCTAGGAGAATTATCTTATCCACCCTGGGAATTTTAGACAGTATCTCCTCTAAGCAGGCGTATGTTCTCTTTTGCTTCCTCTTCAGAGTCTGAAGTAGGGGCATAGGCACTCACAACAAATGCATCATCTGGCGGTGGTCGTCTTCATTGCTGCCATATTTCACCTCATTGGTGAAGAACTGCCGCAGGGGATCCCAATCCTCTACAGAACTGATGGTGGGCTCTTCAACCTTAATAGGTTGAAGGCCAAGAGCAAAGTCAGTAACACCACCATCATGGAGCTTCAATACGCAGAAGACTGGGCCATTGCAACACGCTGCAGAAGACCTCCATGGCATCCTGAATGCCTTTGCCAAGGCATACAGAGCCATGGGCCTAGCCTTAAATATCAAGAAGACCCAGGTCCTACATCAACCTCCACCCAACCAGCCGTCTACCCAGCCCACTGTAAAAGTGGACGACACCACTCTTGAAAACGTTGATCACTTCCCCTACCTTGGCAGCATTCTTTCCCCAAAAGCTGACATCGACTCTGAGGTCAACCATCGCCTGAGTTGTGCCAGCGAAGCCTACGCCAGACTCAGGAAAACAGTCCTTGAAGACCGAGACCTAAAGGCTCAAACAAAACTGCTGGTCTATAGAGACGTTGTCCTCTCCACCCTGTTGTATGGAGCCGAGTCATGGACCACCTACAGCAGGCACCTGAGAGCCCTGGAACAATACCATCAAAGATCCATACGAAAGATTCTGAGATCAGCTAGGAGGATAAATGCACCAACATCAGTGTTTTGGAGGAAGCCAACATGACCAGCATCACCACCACAATAATGCAGCGCCAACTTCGATGGACTGGCCATGTCATCTGCATGTCCAACACGCGTCTCCAGAAACATATTGTGTACTCTTAATTAATGGAAGGTCGGCGAGTCCCCGGCGGGCCAAACACTTCAAGGACAACAACAAGAAAAGTCTGAAGAAATTCCACATCACATCGAGCAACTGGGAGCACATTGCACTGGACAGGCACTCCTGGAGGAAATCCGTGCAGGAAGGAGCTGCACGTTACGAAATGGAACTACGCCGTGTCGCAGAGACAAAGCGACAGCACCATAAGGGGAGATCGAACGGGGCTCAACGACTACCAACCACCGCCAGTCTCTACTGCCCACGTTGCACCAAGGTGTGTGGATCGCGGACCGGCCTCCACAGACATCTGCAGACCCACAAGTACACGACCCTATGGAGAGGAGAGGACAGTCATACTTTGAGTGAGCGCCGATGATGAAACACACCTGAGCAATTACAAACACCTGTGAAGCCATGTGTCCCAAAGATTATGCTGCCCTGAAATGGGGGTGCTATGTATAAACACCGTTGTAATTTCTACAATGTGAAACCAAAATGAATAAAAATACCCTTTGATAAAATCTGACAATGTACACTTTACCACATGTGATTTTTTCTATTACAAATCTCAAATTGTGGAGTACAGAAGCAAATAAATAAATGATGGGTCTTTGTCCCAAACATTATGGAGGGTGCTGCAAGTCGCCTTAAAGATTATCAATATTAAAAAATGATTTATCATTCATCTAAATTTTTTAAACAAAAAAAAAAGATTTGTGTACTATATGAAAATGGTAACTACAAATCAGTAACATGGGAAACCCTTCCAGGTTTACATCATAGGCACATCATAGGTGTGTGTGTGTGTGTGTGTGTATGTGTGTGTGTACGTATATATGCATACATATATATATACATATACACATACACATACACATATATATATATATATATACATATACATATACATATACATATATACATATATACACATATACACATATATCTATATATATATAACAATATAACAAACAGAGATCCTATCATAGATCCCTGCAGAATACCACTGATCACAGACCTCCAGCCTGTGTAACATCCTTCCACCACTAACTACCCTCTATCACAAGTAAAGCAGTTCTGAATACAAGCTGTCAAGTCACCAGGTACTGATTCAAGATTCAAGAGAGTTTATTGTCATGTGCCCCTGATAGGACAATTAAATTCTTGCTTTGCTTCAGCACAACAGAACATAGTAGGCATGACTACAGAACAGATCAGTCCATATACCATTATATATTATATAAATATATACACACATGAATAAATAAACTGATAAAAGTGCAAATAACAGATAATGGGTTATTAATGTTCAGAGTTTTGTCCGAGCCAAGTTTAATAACCTGATGGCTGTGGGGAAGTAGCTATTCCTGAACCTGGTCGTTGCAGTCTTCAGGCTCTTGTACCTTCTACCTGAAGGTAGCGGGGAGATAAGTGTGTGGCCAGGATGGTGTGGGTCCTTGATGATACTGCCAGCCTTTTTAAGGCAGCGACTCCGATAGATTCCCTCGATGGAAGGGAGGTCAGAGCTTTTTGTAGTCTTTTCCTCTTCAGGGTGCTCAAGTTTCCGAACCAAGCCATGTTGCAACCGGTCAGCATGCTCTCTACTATGCACCTGTAGAAGTTAGAGAGAGTCCTCCTTGACAAACCAACTCTCCGTAATCTTCTCAGAAAGTAGAGGCGCTGATGTGCTTTCTTTATAATTGCATCAGTGTTCTCGGACCAGGAAAGATTTTCAGAGATGTGCATGCCCAGGAATTTGAAGCTCATGACCCTTTCAACCAATGACCCGTTGATATAAATGGGACTGGTGGTCCACATCCTACTCCTTCCAAAGTCCACAATCAGTTGCTTGGTTTTGCTGGTGTTGAGGGCCAGGTTATTGTGCTGGCATCATATGGACAGTTGCTCGATCTCTCTTCTATACTCGGACTCATCCTCATCAGTGGGGATGTATACCATGAATCCTAAACTTTTAGATCATCCTACCAAGAGGGAGTTTATAAAATGCCATGTATACATCATCTACTATCCTACACATGAGAGTCGGAAGAAATGTCCTGACCTGAAACGTCACCTGTCCATGTTCACCAGAGATGCTGCCTGACCCACTCCAGACTTTAGTGTCGATCTTTTGTATAAGCCAGCATCTTCGTAGATGTTTTCATTAGGTCTACTGCCTTACCCTCATCAATCACCTTCATCACCTTCTCAAATAAAATTCAATCAAGGAAGCAATACTGTTAGAGTTGGCTGGAAATGAAAACTATTCTTATTTAAAGTTCAAAACATCACTTTCAAGCTCATCTCTGATGTCCCATTTCCATATCTGTCAACCTGAGTCATAGAGTGATACAGTGTGGAAACAGGCCCTTCGTCCCAACTTGCCCACACTGGCCACCATGTCCCAGCTACACTAGTCCCACTTGCCTGCGCTTGGTCCATATCCCTCCAAACCTGTCCTATCCACATACCTGTCTAACTGTTTCTTAAACAATGGGATAGTCCTTGCCTTAACTATCTCCTTTGGCAGCCTGTTCGATACACCAACCACCATTTGTGTGAAAAAGTTACCCCTCGGATTCCTATTAAATCTTTTCCCCTTCACTTTGAACCTATGTGCTCTGGTCCTTGATTCGCCTACTCTGGACAAGAGACTCTGTTCATCTACCCGATCTATTCCTCTCATAATTTTGTATACCTCCTTATGATCACCCCTCATCCTCCTGTACTCCAAGGAATAGAGACCCAGCCTATTCAACCTCTCCCTATAGCTCACACCTTCTAGTCCTGGCAACAGCCTTGTAAATCTTTTCTGAACCCTTTCAAGCTTGACAATATCTTTCCTATAACATGGTGCCCAGAACTGTACACAATATTCTAAATGCGGTCTCGCCAACGTTATATACAACTGCAACATGACCTCGCAACTTCTATGCTCAATAATCTGACTGATGAAGGCCAATGTGCCAAAAGCCTTTTTGACCATCTTCTCTACCTACGACTCGACCCAGAGGCCTACCATTTACTGTGTAGGTCCTGCCCTTGTTCGACGTCCCAAAATGCAAAACATCACACTTCTCTGTATTAAATTCCATCAACCATTCCTCTGCCCACCTGGCCAATCGATCCAGATCCTGCTGCAATCGTTCACAACCATCCTCACTATCTGCAAAACCACTGTATCAAAACATTTGTATCATCAGAAAGCTCGCTAATCTTGCCAGCAATATGGGCATCTTGCTCAACTAATTCTCATTCCGGCATCTTGCTCAACTCACATTCCACTTTGATACCAAGATCTGAAATACTCTTCCTGATTCTCTTTTGGTTCCACACCACTCAACTTACCCTTCTTACCGTGTTCTTGCATTCTTTCATTTGTCCGATAGATGCTGACATTTTTTTCTCTGAAAATCACCTGCCGATGTTTTCTTGTCCCAAAGATGGCATTAAAATGGAAGTTGGTGAGAGTAAACATTTGGTGTGTCAGTGATTTGTGCCTTACCTCTGTGTGTGTGTCTGTCGTTTTGTTTGGGGGGGGGGGGGGCGGGGAATGCTTAAATGTAAACGTAATCGGGTAAAGTTGAGCAATGCCATACTGCTGGCAGAAAAATTAAAGAACATCCAAAATATTTTCTGAGTACAAGAGCAAAAATGTAACCAGGTAAAGAGTCAGACCCCAATAAAACCATTATGGCAATCTCTGTGTGGAGCAGAGGGATGTAGTAACGGTCATGTAAAGATTTCTCATCTGTACTCACTGAAGAAAATGATACTGTCACTGGAAATTCACAGAGGGAGATAATGAAATTCTAGAATACATTATTCAACAGGTGACATGCCCCTGTGGGCTTAAATGAGGATAAATCCTCAAAGGCTGATAAAATGTATGTATCCCAGCTTGTATGGGAGGCATGGTAGCAGATTTTAAAAATCTTTACTGGCCATGAGTTAGGTGCCACTAATACCTCGTGGATAGCAATTATAGACCTTTATTCAAGAAAGCCAGCAAGGCTGAGTCTGGTGATTACAGCCCTCTTGTGTCCCATGTGAAATATAAATTGTTGGAAACATTTTCGAAGGGACATGATTAATCTACACCTGGAAAACCATAGATTAATCAAAGCTAACATGACTTTGTTAGTGGCAATTTGATTGAATTCTTTGAAAATGCGATAACATGCACTGATAAGGGCAGTGTGGTTCAAGTGGTGTGTGTCAAATACAGTAAGGCTTTGAGAGGGTTCCACATGGAAAATTGGTCCCCAAGGTTTTCCAAGAGTAAGAGAGCTATACAGACAGCATGGAAGCAGGCCCTTTAGTGCAGCTCACCCATGATAACCTGGTTGTCAAAGACAAGTCCTACTTGCCTGTCTCTGGACCATAACATTCCAAACATTTATGTCATAACTGGACCCATTTCCACCACTTCCTCTGGTACCATGTTCTGTATATGCACCAGTGCGGAAAAGTTGACTCTCAGGTCCCTTTACTTATTTTGACTATCACCTTCAATGTATGATTTCAGACTACCCACCAAGTCCTTAGGTTCATAAGTCATAGGAGCAGAATCAGGCCATTTGACCCATCACATTTATGTCCCTGTCCCACTTAGGAAACCAAAACGGAAACCTCTGGAGACTTTGCGCCCCACCCAAGGTTTCTGTGCGGTTCCCGGAGGTTGCAGGTAGTGGAACCAGGTAGGGAGACTGAGAAAAACCTCCGGGAACCGCACGGAAACCTTGGGTGCAGCGCAAAGTCTCCAGAGGTTTCAGTTCAGGTTTCCTAGTGGGACAGAGGCATTACTCTGCTTTTCTAGCATGGCTGATCTTTCTTACCCTCTCAACCCCATTCTCCTGCCTTCTCCTCATAACCTTTGACACTCTTGCTAATCAAGAACCTATCAATAGCTGATTTTGAAATGCCCAAGTTTAGTTTATTGTCACATGTACCGAGGTACAGTGAAAAGCTTTTTTTGTTGTGTGCTATCCAGTCAGCGGAAAGACTGTACATGATTACAATCAGGTTGTCCATGGTGCAAATACTTGGCCTCCACAGCTGTCAGTGGCAATGATTCACCACAGATTCACCACCATCTGACTAAAGAGATCCCTTTTCATCTTGTTTCTAAAGATACATAGTCCGAGACTCTCCCACTAATGGAAACATCTTCTGCACATCCACTCTATCCAGGCCTTTCACTATTCGGTAGGTTTCTTTGAGGTGCCCCCTCATCCTTCTAAACTCGAGCGAGTACAGGCCCAGAGTCGTCAAACACTCATCATATGTTAATCCAATCATCTCCGGGATCATTCTCGTAAACCTTCTCTGGACACTCTCCAACGCCAACACATCCCTCCTCAGATATTGGGACCAAAACTGTTAAAGAAGACATGCATGCCAAATGCTGCTTCAACACACTGTCCTCCAGACTCACCACCTATTGGGAAGCATGCACCTGTATTCCCAGATCTCTCTGTTCTGCAATAATTTAAAGGTCTATACTATTTGCCCTGGTTTGACATACCAAAGAGTAATATCTCTCAATTGTCAAATTTAACTTCCATTAACTATTCCTTGACATCTCTCAATTCTCAGATTTAACTTCCATTAATTAACAATACCTTGACCCCCATTTCCAATTAATATAGATCTTCTTGGAAACCTAGAACAAACTTGTAACTTCCTCACTATCTACTCTACCACCTAATGTGTTGACATCATCAGTTTTGCTTGAAATGTCATCCAAATTGTTAATATAAAAACAAACGGCAATGGAACAAGCACTAACCCCTGCATCACACCACTGGTCACAGGCCTTCAATGATAACTATGACCTTCCACCATTACTACCCTTTGACTCCTTCCTAAAAGCCAATTTTTAATCCCATTGGCTAGTTCACCTTGTATTTCACGCAATTTGACCGTCCAGACTAATCTACTATGCGGGATTTTATCAAGTCTTTCTTTTAGATAATGTCCACCGCTCTGCCCTCATCAATTATCCCGGACCCCTATTCAAAAATCCCTATCAGATTTGTGAGATGATTTCCGAAACGCAAAGCCATGTGGACTATCCCTGTCAGTCCATGCCTCTCCAAATGCTGATATACCCTGTTGCTAAGAATGTATTAAAGTATATGTTTTGAATATATGTTGGTGATCACTCTTGCAGGTGAACATAAATACTCGGGTCCTTTTTGCTATAAGAGCAATCTGCATTGAATGGAATCAAGTTACATGACAAGTGCATTGTCAACAAGATTTGACACTGCCTCTCCAGAAGAAATCAAAAGGACAGAAAACGATGTGGAGAGGATGTTTCCACTAGTGGGAGAGTTTAGGACTGGAGGTCATAGCCTCAGAATTAAAGGATGTTCTTTTGGGAAGGAGATGAGGAGAAATGTATTTAGTCAGAGGGTGGTGAATCTGTGGAATTCTTTGCCACAGAAGGCTGTGGAGGCCAAGTCAGTGGATATTTTTGAGGTAGAGATAGCTAGATTCTTGATTAATAATAATAATAATATTACACTTTATTACGGACTCGAGGTCCAGACAAGGGGCAACATTACATAAAAAATGCATTGCATATTAAAAAATATCATAGAGTACATATAAAATCTTAGTATATCACATAAAAGCATCATAAATTACATTTTAAAAAACATTAGTACAGGTGTCAGAGGTTATGGGGAGAAGGCAGGAGAATGGGGTTAGGAGGGAAAGTTAGATCAGCCATGATTGAATGGCGGAGTAGATTGACCGAATGACCTAATTCTACTCCTGTTCCTTATGACCTTAGAGGTTAGTAGAGTTGCAAAAGTTTATCTTCTGTGAAGAGGGAAAATGAAATAGGCACAGGCTCCCAGAACTAAGGGCTGTAAGTCATGGAGGGTTGCATGGCTGGAGGAGTTGAAATGAATATGGACCAGTCCACCCACTCAAACCTTTTGCAATTTGAACCATCGTCCCATTTTCAACCTGCAGGTAGAAAAGCTTTGAAGAGTTGTCAGGTGAGTCACTTGCCAAAAAATTCCAACCTATTGCTGTATGGCCTTTTTGTGATTGGTCATGGTTAATAGTGGTATGTTGATTGTGAAGGAGCTATTATCAGATTGTGCAGAGTAGACCAATGTCTTTGCCCCAGCTCATTTGTTAGGATGGTCTGTACACTCACGGGATTTGTGATTTATCAGGGAAATGTTGCAACTGAAGTTATTCCTCCTATATGACTAATGGTAAAGTAATTTACTACTGAGTCATAACATTCCTTATTTTGATTTGAAACAAATAGATAAGATCTTGGTTTGGTCTTCCACCCAGAATCGCTGCTCGTAGCTCCTCCAAAACTTGCAATTGATCCAGGGAAAGTAATTACCGTGAGCTTGTATTGTGCAGGGTTTTAATGCTCCCAATGCAAATAAGGTATCGGAAAGGGTTAAATTTAATCATGCTGATTTGCATGTTATTGTAATATTTAAGATTTGCATTCCATCTAACATAGCTCAGCATGACGTGTTCAGGCAGACTCTAACCTGGTGGTTGATCATTAATATTCCTGCATTTATATCCTACATTTATATCTTAAATGTAGTTGGCGTCAGTCACTGGCACAACTTGTATTTTGAGACGTCGTGCCTGGCAATAAAGGAAGGCGAAATGTTGAAAAATGTGCAGCAAATGAATCCAGGTAGAAGAAGGAAATCATTACCGGTGAGTCTAAGCAGTGTGAAGCAGAGGGCGTAAAACCTGCTGAACAAAACACAGACAAAGCTGATTTCTCGCTTGGACCTGACCTTGGCTATTTTGCATAACAAGTTTGTCGTGCCTCATTTAGCTGATAGTGATGCATTCATTATTGTAAACATATTGGAACTTAAGAATTGTTTTTATGAAGTCTGTGAGAGGTGGGTATCTGGAACAAGTTGCCAGACGAGGAAGTTGTGACGGGTATTACAGTATAAACAGCGTTTAAAAGGCATTTGGCCAGGTACATTGATTGGAGAGGTTTAGAGGAGTATGGGCCAAATGTGGGCAAATGGGACAGGATTCGATGGGACACCATGGTGAGCATGAACGAGTTGGGCGGAAGGATCTGTTTCCGTGCTGTATAACTTTATGAATGTGAGATACAGTCAATGACTAATGTAATTTCCACATGTGCAGCAGACCTGAGAGGAACAGAGGTGAATCTGGTTCTTGGGTTTTTGTTGCTGCATCACTCAGAGGGGCCACAGCTGGCCATTTGGCCCATCAAGTTTATTCTGCCATTCAATCATGGCTGATCGATCCTTCCCTCTCAACTGCATTCTCCTGCCATTTCCCCATATGCCTCGAAACCTTTACTAATCAAGAATCTGTCAATCCCCGCCTTAAAAATACCCAATAATTTGGCCACCACTGCTGCCTGTGGCTGTGAATTCTACAGATTCACCGCTTGTGACTAAAATTCTATTTAGTTCAAACTTAAAAAAAATCTCCTCATCTCCTTTCTAAAGGTGTGTCCCTTTATTTTGAGACTATGCACTCAGACCAAGACTCTCCCACTTGTGGAAATATCCGCTCTACATCCACTCTTATCCAGGCCTTTCACTATTCGGTAAGTTTCAATGAAGTCCCAATCATCTAAACTCCAGCGAGTGTAGACCCAGTGCTGTCAAACACGCATCATATGTTAACCCAATCATCCCCGGGATTATTCTCCTGAACCTCCTCTGGACTCTCCCCAACATCTTTCCCCCCAGATATGGGACTCACAATACTCCAGATGTGGTCTGACCAGTGCCATTTCAAGCCTCAGCATTACATCCCTGTTTTTATAGTCTAGCCCTCTTTAAATACTTGCTAAAGTTGCATTTGCTTTCCTTACTACTGGTTCAACTTGCAAATAAGCTTTTTGGGATTCCTGCCGCAAGACTCTCCCACTTCTGATTTCAGAATCCTCTCCCATCCGAAATTATTTCTGCACGTAGACTCTTATCCAGGGGGGGGGGGGGGGAGGGGGGGGGAGGGGGGTCAGAGTGCATTTCCCCTGATTCCAAATCTATGCATGATCTACAATGAAGCACTCCAATCTTGCTACATAAAGACTCCAGATATTGTGATGAACATTTTGGACAATAATGCTACTAGCAAGAGTGGCAGTGATCTTCCTGCTTTACTCTTCTGCTTTCCTTTGAATTCATCTGGAGATAAATCTTTGCACATTTTCTTTTATTCTTGCACACCTCTTGGTCCCAAAGGTTCAGCTGTTACCACATCAGAGGCAGAATTAAACAATTTTTATTTGAAACAGAAACTAATTCAAGTATCAAGTATATCTTTATTGTCATTTTCCTGAGTACTCACATACCCAGAGAAAACAAAAAAACGTTGCTCAACCAGTGTCCATTCAGTGTGCAGTAAAAAATAAATAGAAATAAAAATACATATATCATCATGAACAAATTAAACACTCTACTCTCTACTAAACATCAACAGGCGTTCCGATCGGCAGCGGCACGACAGTGGCTCTGCTGCAGTGTGTCCAGGTTGGTGGTTGGTGCGCGATACTTTGGCAGGGGGCAAAGTCCGTTTATCAGTCTTATAGCCTGCGGGAAGAAGCTGAGGAGCATCCTGCTGGTTTTGCAGCTAATGCTCCTGTACCTCTTCCCAGGTGGCAGGATGGACCCGCAACTATTGGAAGCACCATGTGGATTGATCTTGAATGACCCTCTCTCTTTCCCTGGTTTCTTTCTTATATCAGCAAGCCATCAAGAAGCATACCATCTCTTGAGGAGCTAACCAGTATATACAGGAAGGACTTGCTTTTACACCATTTATTAACAATTTGCTATAGTTTCAGTTGCATCTTATCAAGAATGAAAGATCTATCAACTGTATTCACTGTTGTGAAGTAAGTGTTGTATGTTTATTTTTGTATATTTGTCCTTCCTGTTATGACGTCTGATTTGCTTTCCCGCAGTTCAGAAAACAATGTTTCCTTGCTGTGTCCTCTGGATGGCAGTCAGGAAATGGAGGATTCCAGCTTGCCTCCTTCCCTTTTGCCTTTCTCTTTATTCCCCTCGCCATCCCGGAATGTTGTGTCTGATTGTGGATTGATATGTCCCAGCTGAGATCAGCTAATTCAACTGGAAATTATTACAGGCTATTAACTGCTCAACCAGCTGAGAGTCCCAAACCAGGACATTATTATTATTGAAATTAAATCTCCAGGGCAAGATCCAGTAAACCATATATGTGCCAGTTTAAGAAGGTTTAAGTGCAGTTTAGATTCAAAACCCCGAATCTTAGCAATATGAAAGATTGTTGTTTTTTTGTACCAGACTGGCTGGGACTGTAAGGAACTTAAAAGTAGATGTAGAACTAGGCCAAAGGTGGACACAAAGTGTTCAAGTAACTCAGCATCTCTGAAGAAGAAGGATAGGTGACATTTCGGGGTGGAACTCTTCTTCAGATTTAAATTAGTGGGGGTGGTGACTGGAGGTGGGAAAAGGCCACAACTAATCAGGGCCAGCAATAATTAGGACCAGGCCATTTCACTTGTCATGCCTGCTTTGCTGTTCATTAATTGCTCATTATTCCATGTTCGCTCTTCTGGGCGAGATACTAACTGCATTTTTTGTCCCTGTACTGTACACTGCACAATGGCAATAAAGATTGAATCTGAATCTGAGTAAGTTGGCTGATCAACTTTTCCACAGACCATTTTCCCAGCTACCCCTTGATTCCCTTGCTGATTAAACATTTATTTATCACAAGTCAAGACAAGTCAAGAGAGTTTAATGTCATGTGTCCCAGATAGGACAATGAAATTCTTGCTTGCTGCAGCACAACAGAATATAGTAAGCATAAATACAGAACAGTTCAGTGTGTCTATATAGCATAGACCATATATATACACTATAAATAAACAGATAGAGTGCAATAGGCTGTTATAGTTCAGAGTTTGTTTGATGGCGAATTTAATAGCCTGATGGCTGTGCGGAAGAAACTGTTCCTGAACCTGGATGTTCCAGATTTCAGGCTCCTGTACCTTCTACCTGATGGCAGTGGAGGGACGAGTGTGCGGCCAGGATGGTGTGGGTCCTTGATGATGCTGGCAGCCTTTTTGAGGCAGCAACTGCGATAGATCCCCTCGATGGTGAGGAGGTCAGAGCCGTTGATGGATTGGGCAGTGGTCACAATTTTCTGTAGTCTTTTCCGCTCCGGGACGCTCAAGTTGCCGAACCAAGCCACGATGCAACCGGTCAGCATGCTCTCTACTGTGCACCTGTAGAAGTTCGAGAGAGTCCTCTTTGACAAACCGACTCTCCGTAATCTTCTCAGCAAGTAGAGGTGTTGATGTGCTTTCTTTATAGTTGCATCAGTGTGCTGAGACCAGGAAAGATCTTCGGAAATGTGCACCCCCAGGAATTTGAAGTTCTTGACCCTTTCCACCATCGTCCCCATAAATGGGATTGTGGGTCCCCATCCTACCCCTTCCAAAGTCAACAATTATCTTTGATACTGTATGTTCAAGGATTTCGTTGCCACAGATATTTGGGGGAGATGAAGGGTAAATGGAAGGGTATATGGGGGGGGGGGGAGAGTGGGGGGCATTTTCTATTTTTGCTCCAGATTCCAGCATCTGCAGTCTCTTATGTCTCCCTTTATCAGTTCTAGGCTTACTATTGTTAAATATACCAAGGAACAGTCAGAAATCTATGTTTTGCATGCAATCCAAACAGATCAGATACTGTATACGAGACATAAAAACAATCATTCAACTCTATTTGCAAAGTGTGATCCAAAGAATTTCCTCACGATGTTGTGTTCATTTTCATTTTGCTTCCAAATACTTTTAAAAATCTACACGGATACTGCTTTCTATAAAACAAAAAAACATGTCTGAACACTTTGTGCAGGCCCAATAATCATTATCACTGCTTCACAATTTTGTAAATACAGGTGCACAACCTTTTATCCGAAAGCCTTGGGACCAGACACTTGTCGGATTTCGGACATTTTCGGATTTCAGAATGGAAGATTTTTAGCGTAGATTAGGTAGGTAGCGCGGGCGGCTTGAAAAGTCTGGAGCGGCTGCCTCCTCCCCGGAGACCGGGAGAATCATTGCATAAATGTTAGTCAGTTAGTTTGGAGGGATTTTATGTGGTGGTGGTGGTGTAGGGGTGAAGGGGGAAACTTTAATTCTTAGTCCCCTACCTACCTGGTCGGCGACTCCCAACCTCGCGGAGCTGGGGGCTCCGTCCGGCCGCGGGCGGCGCCGGTTGTAGCTCCGACCCCGGCAACTCTACCCCTGGCTGCGAGGCGCTCCAAATCCAGCGCCGCCCGCGGCCGGACGTCCCAGCTCCGAGAATGTCGGGAGTCGGCGGCTTCGCCGCGCTGGGATACCAGCGGGGAGCGAGCAATGCCTTACCGGGTCGCCGTGCGGCAAGCTCCGGAGCGCTGTGGCCGCCTTCTTCCAACATTCGCGGAGCGTCGCTGGATTTGGAGCCGCGGAGCTGGGGGCTCCGTCCGGCCGCGGGCGGCGCCGGTTGGAGCTCCGACCCCGGCAACTCTACCCCTGGCTGCGCGGCTCCAAATCCAGCGACGCTCCGCGATGTTGTGTGTCGGCGGCCACAGCGCTCCGGAGCTTGCCGCACGGCGACCCGGTAAGGCATTGCTCGCGACGCCGCCGACTCCCGACATTTGCGGAGCTGGGGCGTCCGGCCGCGGGCCGCGCTGGATTTGGAGCGCCTCGCAGCCAGGGGTAGAGTTGCCGGGGTCGGAGCTACAACCGGCGCCGCCCGCGGCCAGACCGGCCACAGCGCTGCGGAGCTTACTGCACAGCGACCCGGTAAGGCATTGACCGCTCCCCGCCTCTCCGACCAGGTAGGGGACTAAGAATTAAAGTTTACCCCCTTCACCCCCCTTCACATAAAAGCCCTCCAAACTAACTGACTAACATTTAAGCAATGATTTACAGATGTTTAAGCGTCTCCCGGTCTCCAGGGAGGAGGCAGCCGCTACAGTAGTACAGACCTGGGTTGACCGTGGGTCATTTTGGGTCAAGTTTGGCGCCAAACGCGAGCTTTGGTGCGCAGACGACATCTGGAAAAAATGGCCGGTTTTCGGAGCTTTTCGGTTTCTGGAACACCGGATAAAAGGTTGTGCACCTGTATTATAATTATGCTGCAATGCAGAAAATCCTCAGACAATACTCCATTTCTGAAAACTTTAAAACTCATTTTGTTGCACTATTCTTTCCTGAATGCAAATGTTAATTTCTCTCAAGAGATACATTGGTAACTGCCTCAGAAACCCAATGATGAAATATTCTGTGCTACAGTAACTCTGCAGATGATTTTCGAACGTTTGTAACAATTTAAATTGTTGTCTAAGCTGTGTTCTCCACAGAGACAATGTTCTCAACACTTGACAACACAATCTTTCATTATTTGTAATAGGTCCTTTAAGAGCCTTCCAAGTTTCCTTTAGTCCAGAGAAAAGGCACTTTCCACAAGTTCCTCACGTACAAGAATACAGATGCATTGCCCCGTTATCTGGTTTCAAGTGAGACGGATTTTGCTCATATCAGGAATATTGAGCATAGGTCTGGTCTCCTGACCCAAGGGAGAATAAAAGGACCAGTGAAGACTCACCCGATTGATGTCGGGGTTCATTAACTTATTGAATGAGGAAAGACAAAGCATACTCTGCCTGCACAATTGAGTTTGAAAGAATAAGAAGTGGTTCAGTTGAAATATAGAAATGTATTATGGAGCATGACAGGGTAAATGCTGTGATGATGGTACTGCTTGCCTCGGTGTATGGAACCTTAAAATACAGTCTCAAAATAAGAGATTAAGCATTCAGCAAGAAGAGAAGAAATGTGTTCACCCAAAGGGGAATTACTTTTTTGGGACAGTCTACCCATGAGGACTGTGGAGGCTCAGTTGCTGAGTGAGTTCAAGATGCATGGATGCAATTTTGGATATTAAGGGAATCGAAGGATCTGGAATTACTGGAGGAAAGTCTCACTGGGGTATGATCAGAAATGATCCATTGAATGAGTGAAGTGAAATAGCACACAATCCTTAATGGCCTGCTCTGATTATAATAGTGTACAGCACAGAACCAAGCCCTCCGGCCCAACCTGCCCACACGACCAAGATGCCCATCCACACTCGTCCAAGCTGAGCCCATTTTTCTCATATCCCTCTAAATGTTTCCTGTCCACTTAACTGTCCAAATATCTTTTGAATGTTGGTCTCGAACTATCTTCTCTGGCAGTTTGTTCCATATTCCCACCCTGTGTGAAAAAAGTTGTCCCTCAGGTTACTATTAAATCTTTTCCGTCTCACCTTAAACCTCTATCTTCTGGTTCCTGATTCACCTACTCTGGTAAAAGACTCTGTGCATTCACCCTATCTATACACCACTATAAGATCGCCCCTCAGTTTCAGGTGCTCCAAGGAATAAAATCCTAGCCTGCCCAACTTCTCCCTTTAGCTCAGCCTCTCAAGTCACAGTGGCACAGTGGTAGAGTTGCTGCCTTACAGCAAATGCAATGCCAGAGACTCGGGTTCGATCCTGACTACAGGTGCTGTATGTACGGAGTTTGTACTTCTCCCTGTGGGTTTTCTCCAAGATCTTCGGTGTCCTCCTACACTCCAAAGATGTACATGTTTGTAGGTTAATTGGCTTGGTAAATGTAAAAATTGTCGCTGTGGGTGTAGCATAGTGTTAATATAAGGGGATCACTGGTCGACGCGGACCCAGTGGACCGAAAGGCCTGTTTCCGCACTGTATCTCTAAACTAAACTAAATTAAACTAAACTAAACTAAACTAAACTAAACTAAACATCCTCGTAAATCTTCTCAGCACCCTTTGCAACTTAACAACATCTTTCCTCTAGCAAGGTGACTACAACTGAACACAATACTCCAAATGCGGCCTCACCAGAATCTTGTATAACTATAACACAATATCCCAACTTCTATACTCAATACGCTGCCTGATGAAGGCCCATGTACCAAAAGTATCTTGGCTACCCTATCGACCTGTGATGCCACTTTCAAGGAATTATGTATCTGCACTCCGAGATCCCTCTGCTCTACAACACTCCCCGAGGCCCTGCCATTCACTGTGAAGGTCCTGCCCTGGTTTGACTTCCCAAAAAGCAGCACCTCGTATTTATCTGTATTATGTTAAATTCTGAAAATTGTAGTATTGCATAATTATGACTTGGATTAATGAACTGGTCAAAAAGATGATTTCTGAAGATGGTAATCGTTTTAAATTATATATTAAAATTAACGGATTGCTACATCTCCAGATTATTTAACTGTTTGCTTGAATGATCACTCAAGCTTCATATTTGTGTATTTTAACATGGAAGGTCTAATTTAAAATTTTAATTTATCATTTGATGTGAGCTCCAAAGTGTTTCTTGTTAGTGATGAAATTGTTAAATAAATGAGTGTAGAAGTTGAGAAGTCATGTTGCAGTTATATAAGATGTTGGTAAGGCCGCGTTTAGAGTATTGTTTTCAGTTTTGGGCACCAAGAGGAGCAGGTTAACCTATGATGAGTGTTTGTCGGCACTGGGGCTGTACTTGCTGTACTTGCTGAATGAGGGGGGACCTCATTGAAACATACAGAATAGTGAAAGGCTTGGATAGCGTGGATGTGGAGAGCCTAGGACTAGAGGTCATAGCTGCAGAATTAAAGGACGTTCTTTTGGGAATGAGATGAGGAGACATTTCTTTAGTCAAAGGGTGATGAATCTGTGGAATTCTTTGCCACAGAATGCTGCAGAGGTCGTCAGTGGATATTTTTAAGGCAGAGATAGATAGATTCTTGATTGGTGCAGGTGCCAGAGGTTATGGGGAGAGGGCAGGAGAATGGGTTAGGAGGGAGAGATAGATCAGCCATGATTGAATGGTGGAGTACACTTGATGGGCCAAATGGGCTAATTCTACTCCTATCCCTTATGACCATGTTATAGGAAAGATGTTGTCAAGCTGGAAAGGGTGCAGAGAAGATTAACAAGGATGTTGCCAGGACTCGAGGGCGTGAGCTATAGGGAGAAGTTGAGCAGGCAGCGACTCTATTCCTTGGAGCGCAGGTGGATGAGGTGTGATCTATAGAGATGTGCCAAATCGTGTATAGGACAGGTTAAGAGGGATGTGGACCAAATACAGGGACTAGTGTAGCCGGGACATGTTGGTTGGTGTGGGGAACTTGGGCCAAAGGACCTGTTTCCACGCTGTATGACTATGACTAAATATTTCTAGTGTTGTAAACACTATTTATATAACTGTAAAAGTAGCATAATTAATTATGCATAGGTACTCTTTGTTAATTATCATTTGCATCCAAAGCAATGGATTACTTCATCAACACTCAGATCAAGCAGGAAATGAGTGTGGCAATCAGGCGCCACAAACTGCTTGCACTCAAAACAAAATTGCATTTTTTTAGCAATTAATGTGTCACATAGTTAATAACATCACTTCATGGTGGTTCTGTGTACACTTTGCAAATCAAGCCTCAGTATGCTTACTTTGGAAACTGAACTTTGGAAAGTGGAGCTAGAAGAACCATGATGTGAGATTGCTAATTTTGCTTTACTGAAAATATTGACCTAATTTTGTTTGGTGCAACCAGTTAGCTGTGCAGATTGCCACGCAAATTTCCCCTCTGATCCATCAGCTTAAATTCTTTCCATTCCATGCAAAGACACCATATGATTTGCCGTAGTAGTTTGATAAATGCTCAGCTTGGAAATTGCTGTTCCTGACTCAGCAAAGAAGGCATTGCCAATTTGATCCAAAGTAGCGATCTAAGTGACTAAATGGGCTGATGGTGCCCCTGTTCTTTGATAATGCTGATCACAATTGGAATTGACTCAGCGAGGGGAGTTGCAAGGCGCTACTGAAAGTTGATCCAAAGAGTGATGGGATGAGTGCATGGGCTGATGGTGCCATTGTTAACTTTGTGCCTTCTTGGTGGTACAGATTGGAAGGTGAGGAAGTGCTGTTGGGAGTTGCAAGTTTGAGAGTTGTTCCAGTGGATCAAATGGATGATGTGCATTGGAAACAATATATCATGGGTAAACGGGCGGACATTAAACCAGTGGTTCAAATTGAACACATTTATAAATCCTCTGATGATTGTTGCAGTGATGCATCTATTAGAGTGTGGGTAAAGGGCCTGTCCCACTTGGGCGTCATTTGTGCGTCATTTACGTGCCACGACGCGCGCGTGACGCATGACGCATGCATGGCGCGTGGTGAAGCGTGGTGGCATAATCAGTGAAACACAGTCGTGCGCGGCGCCCCAGGTTTTTGGGATGTACAAAATCTCCACGCGCCATCTGCGTGACGTGCAAATGATGCCCAAGTGGGGCAGGCCCTTTAGTAGAGTTGATGCACCAGTTAGTTTCCGATGATTACAATATAAAATGGATGGGAGATTTATGTTGGTGACGTAAATAATAATGGGTAGCAAGGAGCATGCAATTACACTTTGTGATTGATACCTGAATACATTTGAAATCCATAATAACAACCATCTGTGGCTGAAAAAATTGAGGATCTTCACTCAATTCTTTTGACTACAAGTTTGATAACTAGTATTCTTTCTCACTTTCTAAAAATGTATTTATAAAGCACTTTATTGCCACCCCAAACTGTCCATAAGGAAGTAGTGATGGGGATCCATCCTTGAACTGCTAAAATATGTTTATTGAAGTTGCTTCCACAGTTTCTTAAAGGGGAGTTCCAGTGTTAAGCTTCTAGAATGCTCTTGGAACTTCACATCTAGGCGAGTGATGTTATATTTCTGACGTGTTCAGTCGTTGTGAACATTTAAACTGTACTTGGTTCATAAGTTCATAAGTGATAAGAGCAGAATATGGTAATTCAGCCCGTCAAGTCTACTCCGCCATTCATTCATGGCTGATCTATCTTTACCTCTCAACCCCATTCTCCAGCCTTCTCCCCATAACCCCTAACACCCATCCTAATCATGAATTTATCTATCTCTGCCTTAAAAATATACATTGACTTGGCCTCCACAGCCCTTCCGTGACAATGAATTCCACAGATTCACCACCCTTTGACTAAAGAAATTCCTCCTCATCTCCTTCCTAAAGCAACGTCCCTTTATTCTGTCGCTTTGACCTCTGGTCCTAGACTCTCCCACCAGTGGAAACTTCCTCTCCACATCCACTCAATCCAGGCCTTTCATGAGTCGATAAGTTTTATGAGGTTCCCCACATCCTTGTAAACTCCAGCGAGTGAAGGCCCAGCTCATCATGTGTTAACACACTTATTCCTGAGATCATTCTCATAAACTGCTCTTGGCATAGTTTTCCACATTCCTGTTGAACCAGAGATGATTTCCTGGCAAAATGGTAAAGGTAGGAGCAGTGACCTGCTTCTCCATGAGATTGTAGTGAAACACAATTCTGCTGTTCCTGATGACTAGGGACCTCGTGTGTGACCAACTTTGACCTGCTTGATCTGATCGGCAGTTGCCCAATTTACCTGGATATAACATGGAACATAGAACAGTACAGAAGTTGGCCATTTGGCCCATGATATTTGTGCTGCACATGATGCCTAGTTAGGCTTTTCACTGTACCTCTGTACATGTGACAATAAACTAAACTTGGCCTATGTATGTGATCCACATCCCTCGATTCCCTTCATTTAATTTGTCCATCTTAAATTCTCAGAAAGACCCCTAACATATCTGCCACCACTGCCACCCGTGACAGCAGTTTCGGGGCACCCACTGCTCTCTGTAAAAGAAAACTTGCCCCGCACATCTTTAAACCCTTTCATCTTAAATGGCGCAGCACTGTTAGGTGGAAACTTGTGGCCTTGTTTCAAGAACAAGTTGTGTGGTCGCCACTGGTACCAGTGATGTTTCCTTTAAGATTTTACAAGTTGATTGTTGATTTGCTTCTCAACCATTCCATCAGCTACTCGTTAACATCACATGCAGCTACTTGCAGAAGTGAAGGTGGGTGCCTACCCAAAGTGTTCCCATGTTCTTTAGAGGTGCTGCCTGACCCGCTGAGTTTCTCCAGCACTTTGTGTTTTTTTTTAAATTAAATCTGCACCCGCAGTGCCTCGTACCTCCTGATAACATTAATTTCAATTGAATTTACTTTTCATTTCAATTAAAATAAGTTTGATTTCAGTAAAAGGTGTTGACAGGTACAGGCATAGTGCAGGCAGAATGGATTAATGTAGATGGTCAAAATCTACATTTGATCCCGATGTGATGGACCAAGAGGCCCGAGTCTGCGCAGGACAACTTTGACTCCATGATTCTCAAATGAAAATTGACAGAAAAGTTGACTTGGATTTATGTGATGTCTTCTTTGACCAACAGGATGCCCTAAACAACTTCACAGCCAATTAAGTTGTTTGAAGTTTAGTCACGATGAATGTGTACACTATAATGAGATAAGGACCTGATAATCTGTTTTAGCGATGTTGGTATGGTGTTAAATATTGCTCAAAGTGTGAGAGAAAACCACCGTCCTCCATTTAAAAATATCAGAAGATCTTTTGCACCCATCTGTGATAGCAGACTGGCTTTGGTCGAACATGCCATCCTTCCACATCTTTCATGATGAACTATGGGTGGTGAAATCCAGGTTTTAATTGGGTTCATGTCCCCTAGCCCCATGCTAACCTTTTCCGTGCGGTTTCCGGAGATTCCCAGAGGTTTTTGTCAGTCTCCCTACCTGCTTCCACTACCTGCAACCTCCAGCAACCACCTGCAACCTCCGGGAACCGCACGGAAACTTTGGGTGGGGCGCAAGGTCTCCAGAGGTTTCCGTTCAGGTTTCCTAAGTGGGACTGGGGCATTACAATCACATATACCAATTATCCCTTGTGACATACTTATCGTTTGGGGCTTTGGGGGACTGAGTATTAATAACCTCTGACTTATGTAACTGGAAGTATTTGAAGCTATTAAATTCTGTCGCACTGTAGATCTAACTCAACATTCATTTTGTTCTATCTCCCTGGTATACTGTCACTGCATTCCAATAACAACACTTAGCTGCTAGATTAGTGTTTCTCTATCGTCAGCTATTCAGCAGCTTTAAATTACAGTTCTTCAAAATGCTCCTCTCTTCAATTTTTTTCAAGCAAGAAGCAATTTGATCTCTGCACCGGGAGCTCTTCCCTTGGGGAGTTATGACCATAAGTATATAATTCTGCTGTATTGATGATTAATCTTTAGATTCTTATGTTCAGTGTGTTAATTTCCAGATAGGTTATTGATATACAGTTGCCAATATTTTAAATCTATTTGATTTTGGAAGTCTGCAGTATAAATCCAAAGTAGATTTTATATAAACATTTATGCAGAGTATTTTCTTGTTTACATTGACAAATTAGAATAACAAATAAATGCTGTATTTTTTTCTATTGATGTCCAATGACCAGAGTGTAATTCTCTGCAGCCAAACAGAAATAGGGTTAGCACGGGGCTGGGATAATGATTGTTGCCTGAATATTTCCCAGCCTGATGAATTGTTGTTCTAGTGTACAGTAGGTATGAATCACATACATCAAATGAGGTTCAACTTAAGGCCTAATGTAGGCACTGAACTGTTTCTTGCTTGCAATGCCTTCTTAAATTATTCTTGCTTGGTGAACAGCCTCGGACACTAAAATGCTGGAGACCGGTAACTGATCCTTGAGGAGCTCACCATATGATGTGCATAGCTGGGTGGCAAGCTGTTTTAAGAGGAAAAGGGCCAGGACTCACCTTTTTGAGCAAAAAGGTTTCCTTTTTCTTATTGAGCAATGTTCTGATTCCATTTGCTGTGATTTCCTCTGTAATCATTTAATAAGGTCTAGGAGCATCATTAGTCTATTCAATCATGGCTGGCCTATCTTTCCCTCTCAACCCTGTTCTCCTGACCTCCCCATAACCCTTGACACCCTTTCTAATCAAGAATCTGTCAATGACAAGCTCCTGTTGAGCTCTGGACTGCGATGAGGAGCCATAATATCGATGTCTATCGTAACAGATGGAAATTACCTGCTAGCATTGCAGAACATCATAGCTAATCTTATTATGGTTATGTGTACTTTCTATCAGGTGTTGCTGTACAGAGATTGGGGCGTTCTATTTACAAACGTTATGTGAATTACGATATATCACCTATAATTCACATAACAATTTTTGGTGACAAAATTAGTTGCTTTGTGCAAAACGTGGGAGGTTGTCTGCGGCTACAGCAGGATATCGGTTCAATGGAAAGTAGGGTAGAGCATTGGCATGTGGAATTCAATAATGAAAGATGCAAGGTGATGTATTTTGTGAGGTCAAATAGAGATAGGACATATACAGCAAATTTGTAATACAAATACCTTGGGGGTTGTCCTTCCCTGAAAGTGACAACAAAGGTAGATATTGTGGTGAAGAAGACATATGACATGCTTGAGTATTAGCACCCCATATGCAGGGCATTGAATATAGCATTTGGGGCATCGAGTGGACCAGTTGGGGCATTGAATATAAAAGCTTAATATTAGGAACTCACCAGAGGAGGGGGTAGTGGAATCAGATAGAAATATAAAGTTTAGGGGACACTTGGACAGACAAGGCGTAGAAGGGTAGAGGCCTAACGAATGGCGGTGCTGGCTCGAAGGGCCAAATGGCTTACTCCTGCACCTATTGTCTATTGTCTATAATGCAAGCAAATGAGATTAGTGCAGATGGTCAAAAAGGTCGACATGACCCTGGTGGACCAAAGGACATGTTTCTCTGCTGTACAATTCTGACTTCATGATATGAGGAACTGTGATCTCCTATGTAAGTGCACTCCCGACTGATTTGACAAATTCAGGGTAGTGTTAATGCAATCTCATTTTCAAAAATATAACTGCAGATGGCACGGTGGCGCAATGGTAGTGTTGCTGCCTTACAGTGCTTACAGCACCAGAGACCCGAGTTCGATCCTGGCTACGGGCGCTGTCTGTACGGAATTTGTACGTTTTCCCCGTGTCTGTGTGGGTTTTCTCCGAGAACTTTGGTTTTCTCCCACACTCCAAAGACGTACAGGTTTGTAGACTAATTAGCTTGGTATAAATGTAAAATAAATTGCCTCTAGTATAGGATAGTGTTAATGTGCAGGGGTTGCTGGTCGATGCGGACTCGGTGGGCCGAAGGGCCTGTTTTCGTGCTGTATCTCTAAACTAAACTAAAGTAGTATAAAGGCAGGTAGTTTTAAGATGTTTCCAGCTACAATGCGGGATCAAAGGCGTATTTAACAATCTTATAATATAAAGACTTTGATCTCAACTTCTTTGAATTGAATTTTGCAGCAGCACTCAGTGGCTGATATGAAATTATTCTGACCCAATAATTATTTGATCATAAATGATTTGCCTGTTAAATTTTAAAGTAGTGTTGCTGCTAACAAAATTGCACAATGAAAGTTCACAGATATTGCATTTGTATCTTATTAAATGCAAATCATGGTTTGACTGCTGAAGTCTTCATTTAGCCTGCTACTTCAGTGTCCTAGTTCAGGTGTTTTTGTCATTGAACAGCAACAAATGGTCGGGATGGGACCAGTTTGGAGGGTGGCCCTTTTCTACTCTTTCAAGACGCAATGCCCTGGAGGAACTCAGTAGGTTAGGGAGTGGTGTGGAGTGGAGTAGTAACGGCATCTGTGGAGGAAATGGACAGACAATGTTTCAGGTTGGGATCCTTCTTCAGACTTCTTGGTTCTATCTTGTTCCCCTTATCCAGTCCGTTTCCGATCTACATCTGAGATTACTTGCACGTTTTAGCAAAATCTACTCTTTCAAATCAATGTTTGCAGTTTGCTTCCAGTGTACCATGGCTTTGAGAGTGTGCAGAAAGGTAGCAAAGATAGCAGAACACAATAGATAATAGACAATAGGTGCAGGAGTAGGCCATTCGACCCTTCGAGCCAGCTCCGCCATTCACTGTGATCATAGCCGATCATCCACATTCAATACCCCGTTCCTGCCTTCTCCCCATATCCTCTGACTCCACTATCTTTAAGAGCTCTTGCGAACTCTCTCTTGAAAGCATCCAGAATATTAGCCTCCACTGCCTTCTGAGGTAGAGAATTCCACAGATTCTCAACCTTCCGTGTGAAAATGTTTTTCCTTCGCCGTGGCCCTTGGTTCTGGACTCCCCCAACATTGGGAACATGTTTCCTGCCTCTAGCATGTCCAATGCCTTAATAATCTTATATGATTCAATAAGATATCCTCTCATCCTTCTAAATTCCAAAGTATACAAGCCCAGCCGCTCCATTCTATCAACAAACGACATCCCGGGGATTAACCTTGTGCTGTAGAAGTGGTTGAAGAGAAAATGAATGCTACAAACTTTTAAAATCTTGAAAATCAGGAACATTAAACATCGTTTGTGGGCAGGTATGGACAGGTCGGAGTGGGAGTGTGAACGGGTGCGGCAGCTCGCAGCTCGCAGCTCGCAGCTGCAGACCTGTTAATTGTTTGGAGCATCCAAACTTGCTTATGAATAGGGGGAAGGACGAATGTTGGTGAAAGATTGCAAGGCTGGCATGGATGGTGATGAAAGAACGTTCAGTAGACAGAATAGGAAGGATAGAGTTGCTGCCTCACAGTGCCCGAGACCTGGGTTTGATCCTGACTACGGGTGCTGTCTGCACGGAGTATGTACCTTCTCCCCTTGAACTGCGTGAGTTTTCTCTGAAATCTTTGGTTTCCTCCCACACTCCAAAGACATCCAGGTATGTGGCTTGGTATAAAAGTTGTCCCTAGTGGGTGTAGGATGGTGTTAGTGTGTGGAAATCGTTGGTTGGTGTGGACTCAGTGGGCCGAAGGGCCTGTTTCTCTGAACTAAACTAAAACTAAAGAAAAGCAGGGAGCGAGAAAGGACTGTTGGATTGATTTGCATTTATTTTAATGCGAGAGGCCTGACGAGTAAGGGAGATGATGATGTCAGGGCGTGGATAGGTACGTGTGACTGGGATGTTGAAGCCATTACAGAAACCTGGTTAATAGAGGGACAGGTTTGACAGCCTAATGTTCCAGGGTACAGATGCTTCAGGAGAGATTGAAGTGGAGGTAAAAGAGGCAGAGGTTGTAGTAGCCATTTGGCTTGTTTTGTATGTCATTAATGAAGGCATGTTTCTTTAAATTTTAGACTGCCCGTTATATTGTGGGTGGGATTTATGATGTATTTTAGGGTGTGTTTGGAGCTATGTATCTTGTGCAGAAGCTTATTTGTTAGTTTAGTTTGGAACCACATGGAGAAGGTTTACCCTTTGACCATGCGAAGTGTAACGGAGACACTAGGAGTTTTCTAATGTTTAAAGCGATAAGCTGGAGTTCAATGAAGATTGTAGAAAGGGGTCGGAAGAAGTTTGGATGTACCTTATTGTTTTTCATCAACAATAAAGAATTTATTAATCAAAAGACTGTGTTTTGAAGACTTATCTGTGAAGAAGCTCTGAAGGTCTCTAAGGTGGCCTGGCAAAGACACTGGCAAAGGTATAGAAGTAATGAAATCTGAATATTTACTCCTTCAACTTTGAGGATAACAGAATATGAACTGTTATTCAAGTTCATTGACGCCTGTTGAATTTCTTCTTGATGCTGGAATATTGCACCTTGTTTCAGAATATGCAATCTTCTCCAGTCCCACCCTTTATTAACAGTTTCATGAGAGCACCTGGAAATGTGCAAAGATTGATAATGGCACCAAAGTTGTTGAGCTTAATGTAATATCACAAGTATGGTGAGGTACAGGCACAGTTAAAATCTTGCTCTCTGCAGCACGGGAACAGAGTCAAAACACAAAAACATGAATGTACATCAATTCTACAAGGCCGTGAAAGGAAAAGGATTATGGAAAAATAAGACAAAGACACGTGCAAAAACACAAATAGAAAACAAGCCCATGATAGTGGAAGAGGTGGTCCTTTGTGTCCTTCTGCTGAAGTATGGTTAGGGTTGTGCTGGTCAGTTCAAGATAGTTACAGAAAAATAGCTGCTCCTGAACCTGGTGGTATGAGACTTCATGGTTTTGCATGTTCTGCTAAATGGTAGGAGTGTGGAGAGGGGATCCTTGCCTCATTTCCATGGTTTAGATGGTGGTGAGGGTTGCGCCTGTGACAGGCCTGGCTGAGTCCGCTACTCTCTGCAGCCTCTTGCCTTCCTGTGCATTAGAATTGTAGTACCAGGCCATTGTGCAACCAGTCAGTATATTTTCTACAGTGCATCTGCAGAAGACTGTGCTTTGTGTTCAGTGTCATACAAATCTGTTTACACATCCAAGAGATGAGAGGCACTTGGATGCACCATCATGATTACATCTGTGATGGGCCCACTTTGTCCATGCTGACCAGTTTGGCACATTGACTAGTGCTATTTGCCCCATATCCTTCTAACCTTCCTAACTACTGTATATATCCAAATCCCTTTTAAAATACTTAATTGTGTCTGTTTCTGTAGCTTCCTCTGGCAGCTCATTCCAGATATGGACTACCCTCTGATTGAAAAAGTTGCCCCTGTCATCCCTCTTAAATCTATGGTCTTTTGTTTTTGAATTTTGCCACCCTGGGGAAAATAGACTGAATGTTCACTTTATCCATATTCCTTAAGTTCTCGTACACATCAATCAGGTCTCCCCTCAGCCTCCTTCAAGCCAAAGGATAAAGTTCCAGCCTCTCCCTCTTACTCGTGCCTGCAAGTCCAGGTAACATCCTGGTGAATCCCTTCTGCACCCTTTCCAACTTAATGACATCCTTCCTATAGCTGGGTGACCAGAAATGCATATGATACTTCAAGCGTGGTCTCATCAACAACTGTATGTGATGTTGCAACTTTTCTACTCAATACACTTCCCAATGAAGGCCTTCATCACCGCACTGTCCACCTGCCTCATCACTGCAATGAACCTTGCCCCAACACTCCCTGATCTCTCTGGTCTGCAACACTCTCCAGGGCTTAACCATTTATGATTCAGTCATACCCTGGTTCATCATACTAGAGCAACACCTCACACCTTTCAAAGCTGAATGCCATTTGTTATTCCATTGCTCACATTCTGTAATGGATCTAGATCTTGATGTAAACGTAGATACCCTTCTGCATTGTCCACGTTGTAGGTTTTATCTGGGTGCTCCGGTTTCCTCCCACACTCCAAAGACGTACAGGTTTGGTTTGTAGGTTAATTGGTTTGGGGAAAACAATTGTACATTGTCCTCAGTGTGTCAAATAGTGCTAGCTTGTGGGGTGATCGCTGGTTGTCGTGGACTGAAGGATCTTTTTCCACGTTGTATCTCTAAAGTCTAAAAGGCAAGAGTCTTATGCAAGTGAGGACAAGAGAAATGCTATCCTTCTCCAGGTACATACTTGTACGGATGCATGGCTGAAAGCATACTGTCACGTTGCATCACAGATAGTTTGTTTCAGAAGGAACTGCAGATGCTGGAAAATCGAATGTACACCAAAATGCTGGAGAAACTCAGCGGGTGCAGCAGCATCTATGGAGCGAAGGAAATAGGCAACGTTTCGGTCCGAAACCCATCCGAAGTGCTCCATGTTTTGAGATCCGCTACGTGAAGCACCTTGGCACACAGAAGCAGAGTGGTGGCTGCGGTTGGCGAGGAGATGGCACATTTGCTGTGGTGGTTGGTTCCCTAGTGCCGGCGCCAGAACAATAGACCTTTAAGGCCAAAATAGGACGTTATTTCTTAAAACATGATGCGTGAAAGATACAAGATGGCGCCAGAGTTGAATCTTTGTGTACAGTCTCAGAGGAAATCCATAATTTTGTTACACTATAATTTTTGCATTCTTATGATGTACGACTGTGCTCATGTATAGTATGATTTTACTAGATCACATGCAAAAGGAATCGAATGCAAAACAAAACATTTTACTGTATCTGGGTGCCAGTGACAATAAGTAACTATTGAACTATTGTGCACAATTTAGATCAAGTAAAAGGACATTCCTCTGATAGGCAGTGCAAGTTCAAGAGAGTTTTCAAGAGAGTTAGATTTAGCTCTGAGGGCTAATGGAATCAAGGGATATGGGGAAAAAGCAGGAACGGGGTACTGATTTTGGATGATCAGCCATGATCATATTGAATGGCGGTGCGGACTTGAAGGGCCAAAATGGCCTACTCCTGCAGCTATTTTTTATGTTTAATCCTGAGTAGATAACCAGCATGCACCAGATATTGTGTAACACAGAAAGCTGTAAACAGTGTAATAACTTGGTATATTCTGAGATTTCGTGTATAATCAAGGTAATGTATAACGCTTGTCAAGAAGAGCATAAATGATCCCAAGGATGAATTTAGAGCCATTTTCTTTAGAAACTCATAGAAAACTGAATGTGTATAGAATATCAATGTATATCAGCAGAGAGAATTCCATAAACAGGAGCAGGAGACCGTGAGACCCATTGAAACCGCAGTGTCTTTCAATATCGGATCATTTGCCTTGACTCCACTTCCCCGCCCATTAATTCTTAATATCTGTATCCTCAAAACAAATGTCTCAGTCGAAGATACTGTGTCCACAATTCTATGAGATGGAAAAAAATATGAGGAAAATAAATGCCTCCATCTCATCGGCCAACTCTTCACCCCAAGGGTGTCCCTGAGTTGTTGAATCTTCCAGCAGAGGAATTACTTTTGCAGCTTCCACTCTGTTGGACCCCCATCAGAATCAAGTGGTTTTAACTGACCCCTACCACAACTAGAGAGCATTCGTGAGCTACTATCAACCTCATTTGTGACCCTCGGACTATCTTTGATTGGACATTACTGGCTTTACCTTGCACTAAATGTTATTCCCTGATCATGTATCTATACACTGTAAATGGCTCGATTGTAATCATGTTTTGCCTTTCCGCTAACTGGTTAGCACGCAACAAAAGCTTTTCACTGTACCACGGTACACGTGACAATAAACTACTAAACTGAACTCATGAGATTGCCTCTCATTTTCAAATTCAGAGGATAAATGCTCCATGTGCTCAACCCTGCTGTGTTGAACATCTCTATCATATCAATCTCAACCTAAATTAAATCTCAACTTTGCACAGTATGTGAGAATTGTTTAATAAATTTAATTTGCAAATTGTAATCTTGATTAGTTTTGTAACAAGTCATTACCAAGAATATTAACTTGACTCATCGTTGAAACTTAAATGTTATATATAATATGGAGAAAAACAAGAAATAAAATCTTCAAGGGTTTTTTTTCTCCTAGATGAGTCAATGTAGCTTTCTATTTTGTGCTTTAAAGGATATTTCCAACAGTTAACTGCCTTTCACATAATGGTGGCCAGCTAGAGATGTATCTCTGGAATTCTTCACCTGAGATTTTAATTTAGTGGCCCAAAAATCTTTGTTAATGTTATTTAGCAGGGTTTAAACTAGTTTGACTGTGTGTTGGTGGAGTACAGCAGCAGGTCAAAAGGTGGAGAGATTGAAGAAAAGGTAGAGGTTTAGTCAAGTAATTCTGATGGGAAGAACAGGCAGGGTCAGGTTGATAAACATAGCAATACTGATGGTCTGAAGTTTATTTATTTTGAATGCAAGGAGTAAAGAAGATGAGTTTCGAGCCTGGATTAGTACATGGAATTATGATGTCATAGTTAGTTCAGAGATTTAATTGAGAGAAGGGCAGGACTGACGTCTCAAAAGTCCAGGTTTTAGATGTTTAAGGTGCGATGGAGAGGGATGTAGAAGTGTGGAATTTGCATTACTGATTGGGGAGAATGTCAAAGCAGCACTTAGAGAAAACATCCAATGAGGTTATACAGGTAGTCAGGGTGAAGAAAGGTGTGATCACTTATGACGGAGCTATACTATCTTCCTCCTGATAGTCATGGAGAGAGAGTGGAACAGGTATTTTAGGAGATATTAAAAAGATGAAAAAAGAACATGGTTGCTGTTGTGGGTGATTTTCACTTCCCCAATATTGTCTTAGGCTCTCTTACTGCTCAGGGAGAGTCCATAGCTTCCTGAAAGTAGCGCTACAGGTGAATAGGGTAGTAAAGAGGTCGTACGGCATGGTTGCCTTCGATTGGTTGGGGGATTGGGTATAAGTATTTGTTAAATCGCATCGCAGCTATATAAAGCTTTGTTAAGGGAACATTTGGAGTGTCGGGCAATTATGCTTACTGCACTTTTGGAAGTATTTGGATAGGGTGCAGAAGAGATTTTGTTTGTTAAGTTCAGAGATACAGCAAGGAAACAGGCTCTTCGGCCCATCGAGTCTGAAGCGATCAGCGATCCCCGCACATTATCACTATCCTACACACACTATGGACAATTTACACATACACCAAGCCAATTAATCTACGTACCTGTACGTCTTCGGAGTGTGGGAGGAAACTGAAGATCTCGGAGAAAACCCACGCAGATCACGGGGAGAACGTACAGACAGTGTCCGTAGTCGGGATCGAACCCAGGTCTTAGGCGCTGTAAGGCTTCAACCCTACCGCTGTGCACCTGGTTTACCAGAATGTCTTTGGATTGCAGTCTAAGAGCTATAAGGAGAGGTTGGAAAAACTTGGATTGTTTTCTCTGGATGAGGGATGGCCTGATAGATTAATATAAAATTACGAGGGGCATAAATGGGACGGACATTCAGACAACTTTTCCCATGGAGGAATTGTTAAAAAGGTTTAATGCGAGAATGATGAAAGTTGAAAGGAAATATTGGGAACAATTTTTTTTACCCAATGGTAGGTGCCTGGAACACACTGCCTGAGATGGAAATAAAAGCAGATGTGATAGCATTATTTAAGAGGCATTTAGTAAAACATGAACAGAGAATAGACGGATATAGACCATGTGCGGGCAGAAAGAACTAGTTAGATCGGCATCATGGTTGTTGCAGACATGGTGGGGTCCAAAGGGCCTCTTCCTGTGCTGTACTATTCTATGAATTGATGCTATATTTGCAAACCTTTGCCCTGTTGTTGGTTTGTATTATTGCATTTCAAATGAAATGATTGACATAATTGGATTCCATTTATTTCTGTTAATTAGTGACAAGGTTCTATATTTTTTTATTTTACAGACAAGAGATGATTTCCTGGGCCAAGTTGATGTGCCTCTTAATCACTTACCGGTAAGTTATTGGTGAAAAGATATTTTTCGACAATAGCATATATTCTGCTTTACCCAGGGCCCACACAGATGCTCTCAAAGTTAGCTTGCTAAACCATCTTATTTAAAGATCTGTCACATTCAGATACATGTAGTGGTCTTTGATCTTGCCACATAAGTGGGAAAACCCAGTACCGTTATGCAATAAAACATCACAGTCGAAGAAACCATGGGGCATGTTGTCGAATAGCATTTGGGCAATATGATGTTTCAATGTACAAATTGCCATATTAAAGTCAAAAGGGAAAACAATTTTGATTAAGCAGAGTAAGATTGTTTTCAGTTTGACATGGTGATGTGTCTTCAGATCAATTGGTTGTGTACGGAGAAAAAGCATGGTGGTAGGTTTTTTTACCAACAGCCCGGAAGGAACTAAAGGAAGGTTCGGAGGTATAGTGGTCTTTCAGAAAGAAAAAGTCCAGTAAAGTTGAGATGGATAGGAATTTTATGGCATTGCAGAAATGTAATTTAAACAAATGGAAGGACAAAATGCCAGTGACAGAGAATTACTGTCACAAGATATTTAAAAATAGATCTAATACTGCAATTTAATAATTTATTTCAATGAGAACATTTTAAGAGCTTGATATGCTATGTTTGATATATTGAGTAATTATGTTGTCAAGTCATCTTGCCTTATCAATTGATTTAGCAAAAGATTTGTTGTTTTATCTTTTATAATCAAGCAATGGTATTTAAGTAGTGAATTATTAAAACCGTTTGGTACCAAAGAGTACAAGATAATCACATTATTTAAACAGGTCCGTTGTTACAATTCTAATCTATATGTAGCAGTGGATAAAGTAATACAAATTTCAAATCATATCTGGAACACTCTTATCTGGAGCCCTGGATGCCTGGAGCTAATTATCCCCTTCGCCTTTGTTCTTTCTTTTCAGCAGTTTAAAAACCAACATTTGTAGATTTCCACATATTTGCTGAGTCCTTCACCAATAGAAACATTGTGATCATGGCTGATCATCCACAATCAGTAACCCGTGCCTGCCTTCTCCCCATATCCCTTGATTCTGCTAACCCCTCAAGCTCCATCTAACTTTCTTAAATTCATCCAGTGAATTGGCCTCTACTGCCTTCTGTGGCAATGAATTCCACAAATTCACAAGTCTCTGGGTGAAAATGTTTTTCTCATCTCAGTTTTAAATGGCCTCCCCTTTATTCTTAGACTGTGTCCCCTGGTTCTGGATTCCCCCAACATTGGGAATTTTTTTTCTGCATCTAGCTTATCGAGTCCTTTTATAATTTTATATGTTTCTATAAGATCCTCTCTCATTCTCTAAATTCCAGTGAACACAAGCCCAGTGTTTCCAATCATTCCTCATATAACAGTCCAACCATCCCGGGGATTAACCTCGTGAACCTACGCTGCACTGTCTCAATAGCAAAGATTAGGAGACCAAAACTGCACACAATACTCCAGATGTGGTCTCACCAGGGCCCTGTACAACTGCAGAAGGACCTCTTTACTCCTATACTCGAATCCTCTCGTTATGAAGGCCAACATGCCATTCGCTTTCTTCACTGCCTGATGTACCTGCATGTTTACTTTCAGTGACTGGTGTACAAGGACACCCAGGTCTCGTTGCACTTCTCTTTTTCCTCATCTGACACCATTGAGTTAATAGTCTGCCTCCTTGTTCTTGCCGCCAAAGTGGATAACCTCACATTTATCTACATTATACTGAATCTGCCATGCATCTGCCCACTCACTCAACCTGTCCAAGTCACCCTGCAACCTCCTAGCATCCCCTTCGCAGTTCACACTGCCACCCAGCTTTGTGTCATCTACAAATTTGCCTGTGTTACTTTTAATTCCATCATCTAACGCACTAATATATATTGCAAATAGTTGCAGCCCCAGCACCGAGCCTTGCGGCACTCCACTCACCACTGTCTGCCATTCTGACAGTGACCCGTTTATTCCTACTCTTCGTTTCCTGTCTGCCAACCAATTCTCTATCCATGACAATACCCTACCCCCATTATAATGTGCTCTAATTTTGCCAACTAATCTCCTGTGTGGGACCTTATCAAAGGCTTTCTGAAAGTCCAGATACACTACATCCACTGGCTCTCCTTTACTCGTCACATCCTCAAAAAGTTCCAGAAGAGTCAAGGAGGATTTCCCCTTCATAAATCCATGCTGACTTGGACCAATCCTTTTACTGCTATCCAAATGTGGCATTATTACTTCTTTAATAATTGACTCCAGCATCTTCCCCACCACCAATGTCAGGCTAACTGGTCTATAATTCCCCGTTTTTTCTCTCGCTACTTTTTTGAAAAGTGGGATAACGTTAGCTACTCTCCAATCCACAGGAACTGATCCTGAAACTATAGAACATTGGAAAATGATCACCAATGCATCTAGAGCCGCCTCCTTGAGTACCCTGGGATGCAGACCATCAGGCCCTGGGGATTTATAAGCCTTCAGTCCCATCAGTCTACCCAATACTATATCTTGCAAATGCAAATTTCTTTCAGTTCCTCTGTCTCCCTAGATCCTCTGTCCTCTAGCACATCTGGGAGATTGTTTGTGTCTTCCTTAGTGAAGACAGAACCAAAGTACCTGTTCAACTCTTCTGCCATTTCCTTGTTCCCCATAATAATTTCACCTGTTTCTGTCCTCAAGGGGCACTCATTTGTCTTTATTAATCTTTTTCTCTTAACATACCTCGTGGCTTTTACTATCCTTCTTTATATTCTGGGCCAGATTATCCCCGTACTTCATCTTTTAACCCCATATTGCCCTTTTTGTTACCTTTGTTGTCCTTTGAAAGTTTCCCAATCCTCTGGCTTCCCGCTACTTTTGCTATGTTATACACCTTTTCTTTTAGTTTTCTTCCATCCCTAACTTCCCTTTTCAGCCACAGTTGTCTCCTACTACCCTTAGAATCTTTCTTCCTCTTTGGAATGAAATGATCCTGTATCTTCTGGATTATGCCCAGAAATTCCTGCCAATGCTGTCCAACCGTCATTCCTGCTCGGATCCTTTTCCAGTCGACCTTGGCCAGCTCCTCTCTCATGCCTTCATAGTCCCCTTTGTTGAACTGCAACACTGACAATTCTGATTTAACCTTCCCCCTCTCAAATTGCAGTTTAAAACTAATCATTTTACAATCACTTCCTCCTAGCGGTTCCTTTACCTTGAGTTCCCTTATTAAATCTGGTTCATTAGACAACACAAAATCCAGAATTGCCTTCTCTCTGTTGGGCTCCATTACAAGCTGCTCTAAGAATCCATCTCGGAGCACACTACAAACTCTCTTACCAGAACCAACCTGATTTTCCCAGTCTACCTGCATATTGAAATCTCCCATAACCACGGTGGCAATACCTTTGTTACATGCCAGTTTTAAACCTGCTGTAACTTGCTACAGGCTTCAAATACAGGCTACTGTTTGGGGGCCTGTAGATAACTCCCATTTATGTCTTCTTACCTTTACAATTCCTCAATTCTATCCACAGCGACTCTACATCATCAGTCCCCATGTCACCCCTCTCAATGGACTGAATTTCATCCCTCATCAACAGAGCTACCCTACCTCCTCTGCCCACCTGCCTGTATTTTCTATAGGATGTATAACATTGAATATTCAGTTCCCAGTCCCGATCCTCCTGCAGCCATTTCTCTGTAATCCCCTCAATGTCATATCTACCAACCTCTAACTGAGCCTCACGCTCATCTACTTTACTTCTTATACTTTGCGCATTCATATATAATACTTTTAACCCATTACTCACCTCACCTTTTACATCGATTCCTACTTCACCAAGGACTGCAACACGGTAGATTGGAACACATCCTCAGCATATGAAAGGTCAGTTCAAGTCTCTGATAGCAGGGTAGAAGAGGTTGCTCTTGAATTTGGTGGTAGACACAAAGTGCTGGAGCAACTCAGTGGCTTAGGCAGCATCTCTGGATGCTGAAGAAAAAGAAAAGGTGACGTTTTGGATTGGATGGGTGGTGTGTGCCTTCTCTGGTGGTATGTGCGTTCAAGCTTTTGCATCTTCTGCCCATGGGAGAATGGAGAAATGAGGCAACATGAAGAATAGATGGAATTGTTGTGTGGGAAGGCGTAGGTGGAGTCTCGTGTCTTGGTTAGATGTTGGACAGCTGTGTTGTCGACTCTGCATTTTATTGTGCAGGGTAGTTTCCATACCAAACTGCATTCAGATGGGATGCTTGTATGCTTGTCTTTAGCAATCAGTTTGAAATTGTGCAATTGATGGAACAGGGTTCAGTATTGGTCACCCTGCTATAGGAAAGTTGTCTGTGTAGGAAGGAACTGTAGATGCTGGTTTACACTGATGATAGACAAAAAATGCTGGAGAAACTCAGCGGGACAAGCAGCATCTCTGGATAGAAATGGGTGACATTTCAGATCGAGACCCATCTTCAGACTGAGAGTCAGGGGAGGGGGGAAAAGATAAGGAAGTGTCAGGTGTGAACACGAGACAATGACGACCAAGGAAAATGTAGGATAGGTCATTGTTAGGTAGAAGAAGGTTTTCAGAGGCACACAGATAACATTTAATCAGGGGAACAGTCAGACTGGTCGGAGAACTAGGAAGGGGGAGCGATGGAGAGAGAGAGAGAGAGAAAGCAAGGGTTACTTGAAGTTAGGGAAGTCAATATTTATACCGCTGGGGTGTAAGGAGCCCAAATGAAATATGAGGTGCTGTTCCTCATTAAGCTGGAACGGGTGAGAGACGATTTATGAGGATGTCAAACGTCAAGAGAGTTTTATTGTCATGTGTCCCAGATAGGACAATGAAATTCTTGCTTGCTGCAGCACAACAGAATATGTAAACATAATACAGAACATATTGGCGTGTCTATATATGTTGCCTGGACGCGAGGGCCTGGGCTATCAGGAGAGGTTGGGCAGCCTTGGACTGGATTCTTTGAAGCATAGGAAGCTGATGTGATTTTATTGAGGGGTGATGAAATCATGAGGGAATAAATAGCGTGTATCTACAGAATCTTTTACCCAGCTTAGGGGAATTGAGAACTTGAGGGCATGAGTTAAAGGTGAAGAGGGGAAAGATTTACTAGGAATCTGAGAGGCCACTTTTTTCACATAGAAGGTGATGGATATATGGAACGAGCTGCAAGTGGAGTGAGTTGAGGCAGGTACAATAACAACATTTAAAAGATGAGTGCATGGCTACCTACTGATTTACCTACTGATTGGGGACAATTTATTGGGGCTAGCTGAGTTACCAATATACTTTGGGAAGTGGGGGAGTTTGCAGGGAAACACGTAAACTCCACACCGACAGCACCAAAGGTCAGGATCAATCTCTATCTCTGGAGCTCAGATGCAGCAACTCCACATGTCTGTGTTTGCCAATATGATTGTATAACCAGTAGACTCCTCCATTAAGAACATTAAGTTGGAAAAGGTGAAAAAATAGATTCATCAAGATGTTACCTGGGCTTGCAGGCTTGAGTTATAGGGAGTAGTTGGACTGGCTGGGACTTTTGTCTTTGGAGCAGAGGAGACTGAATGGTGACCTTATTGAGGTGCTCAAGATCACGAGGGGCATGGATAAAGTGATCGCTTACAGTCTTTTTCGCAGAGTAGAGAATTCCCAAAACCCGACCTAAAACTTCACCTATCTTTGTCTTCCAGAGATGCTTTCTGACCAGCTCACTTTCCCCAGCACTTTGTAAAATGTTCAGCAAATTCAAATGCTCAAGAACATAGACATAAATTGAGAGGAAAGATTTAAGAGGCAAATCGAGGACAACCTTTCCACTCAGAGGGTGGTCTGCAGAGGGTGGTCTGTATCTGGAATGAGCTGCCAGATGAGCCCAGTGTGCAAATAGTGAAAGGCTTGGATCGAGTGGATGTGGAGAGAACGTTTCCACTAGTGGGAGAGACTAGGACTAGAGGTCATAGCCTCAGAATTAAAGGATGTTTCTTTCGGAAGGAGATGAGGAGGAATTTCAGAGGGCAGTGAATCTGTAAAATTCTTTGCCACAGAAGGCTTTGGAGCCCGTCGATGGATATTTTTATGGCAGAGATGGATATTCTTGATTAGTATGGGTGTCAGGGGATAGATCAGCCATGATTGAATAGTATAGACGATGGATCGAATGGTCTAAATCTGCTCCTATCACTTATGATCTTATGATTAACAAGATGAGGTAAAAGGCCATTCTCCCTGCTGCATTGTGCTATGATTCTATGACCCTAGGCGAAACAGCACAGGAAGAGGCCCCGCATTCAACCATGTCAGCTCTAAACATGATGCCGATCTACCTCACCTCATCAGTCTGCACGTGGCCTGTTCTCACTATTCCCTTCCCATTCACGTGCGTGTAAATGCCTCGTCCATATTGCTATTGAATCTACGTCTACCTCCTGCATTCCAGGAACCTTTGATTATCTGTGTTTAAAACAAAAGCCTGCCTCTTTTAAACTTTACCCAACTCACCTTAAATGTATGCCCTCTGGTATTTGATATTTCCACCCCATGTAAGACATTATCCACCCTATTTATATCTGCCATTTCAAATTAATGAGTAATTGAGGGGACACCGTCGAGTATGGCTGCCCATGGCTGCAGCTGTCTGTCCTTTCACTCTTATTTTTTATTTTTTAGTATGTTAAAGGTTCGTTTGGAGGTCTGATTTTTTTTGTGGTGGTTGGGGGAGTGGGGGGGGGGATTATTTTTCTCAGTCCCTACCTGGTCGGAGAAGCTGCTTTTCTCCGGGCCATATCTTCGCCCCTTCCTCGCAGCCTACCACCAGAACTTCGGCACGGCGACCCGATGCTTTGCCCGGGATGCATTGCGATGCTTCGCTGTGCGGAGTGCTGAGACCGCCGATTCCTGAAGTCAATACCTTGCTGGTTTGTCCTGCTGATAATGAGAAATTTGAATTGATGATTGTAAGCTCATTCAAAGAGTTTGTTTTTTACAGTTGTCCTGAAGAAGGATAAAGAAGCTTATGTTTACAGAGGGAATTATCAATTTAAAATCTTCATCCACGGAAGGCACGAAAGAATGGTGGAATAATTAATATCAGCATTTCACAGGAGGCCAAAGTTGGAAGTTGGAGAGAAGTTGAGAGGAAGAGATGGATTAGATGCACAGTATCTCTTGCCAGAGGACATAGGTTCAAGGTGAACGGGAAAAGATTTAATAGGAATCTGAGGGGTAACTTTTTCACACAAAAGGTGGTGGGTGTATGGAACAAGCTGCCAGAGGAGGTAGCTGAGGTTGCAGCTCAACGTTTAAGAAACAGTTAGACAGGTACATGGATAGGGCAAGTTTGGAGGGATATGAACCCTGGGATATGGGCAGGTGACACTCGCGTAGGCAGGATATGATGGCCGGTGTGGGCACGTTGGGCGGAAGGGCCTATTTCCACACTATGACTCTATGACTCTAAATGGAAATGTGAAGTCACAAAGATTTTTGGAAAAGAAAGTGGGATTTAAAAAATGAGCATCTTATCAGACTGGGAACCATTTAGATCCCCCAGAGGTGGTGTAACAGCATTCAAGGAGCTAATGCATGTTGAGGAAGGAACTGCAAATGCTGGTTTACACCAAGGATAGACACAAAAACCTGGAGTAACTCAGTGGTACAGGCAGCATCTCTGGAGGGAAGGAATGAGTGACGTTTCAGGTCGAGGCCCTTCTACAGAGCAGCTAATGCATGGTTGAACTCCAAGTGGTGTGGGAGAGGCTGGTCAGATGAACATACAGGGCATCAAATCTGAAACAAGGCAAGGAGCAGAAATGAGTTTCAGCAGATCAATGTTCTGGTCTGGCAATGTTATGAAGGTGTAAGCTGAATTATTGATGCGGTTTGTATATGATCAAAAATTAATTCCTGTGTTGCACTGAAATACTAGGGCCTTGGGCTATTTGCTTGAGCTTCAAAAACGGAAATAAGCTATTTGCTTTTGATATGAGGTTTTGCACAGGGACTGAACCAATGGCTTTACTTAACCCCTGGACTGAGCTGGAGAAAATTTGTTATATTTCCCCCCTGGTTTGTGTGTTGGGTAATTAATGTGACAAATTAGAGACTGACGTACGTACATATGTGCAAGCAATTTAACGTCATTAACATTTTATCAGGCTGTTAAATACAAGTTATAAAGTGCTTGTTTTGTTTTTAGCTATGATGGGGTTAGTGATAATTTTGGAAACAACAAAATAAGCATCTGCCTGACCAGTTGAGTTACTCCAGCACTTTGTGTCAAACACTAAGAAACAGTTTGATGGGGGTAAAAGCAGCTCATCAGTTTCAAATGTTTCTAAATAGAATTACTGCAGGGTAAGAAGCAAAAATAGGCCGGCCCCAAATGTATTTGTGTGTGGAAAATATATAATCGAAAGCATTTATTTTACTCCTGATGATGAGAGAATTAATTTTCTGCCTGATGGATCCTTGCTGTGTGTTGGCACATATTGATTCATTATACTAGGAACTACAAAGAGAACTGAACACCATTGATTCTCCTCTATTCTGAGGTTGTTTAGTTTACAGGCACTTTGGCTCACCAAGTCCACACCAACCAGCGATCCCTACACATTAACATAGAAACATAGAAACATAGAAAATAGGTGCAGGAGTAGGCCATTCGGCCCTTCGAGCCTGCACCACCATTCAATATGATCATGGCTGATCATCCAAACTCAGTATCCTGTACCTGCCTTCTCTCCATACCCCCTGATCCCTCTAGCCACAAGGGCCACATATAACTCCCTCTTAAATATAGCTACTTTTTTTTTTTTTTTGTTTTTTTTTTGTTTTTTATAGACCAAAACTGTATGCAATACTACAAGTGTGGTCTCACCAAGACCCTGTACAACTGCAGTAGAACCTCCCTGCTCTTATACTCAAATCCTTTTGCTATGAATGCTAACATACCATTCACTTTCTTCACTGCCTGCTGCACCTGCATGCCTACTTCCAATGACTGGTGTACCATAGTAACACTATCCTACACACTCCAGGGACAATTTCCTAAGTCGAGGAAAAATATTCTGAAGATCTACCGTAACTATTCCACTAATAATTTTATATATTTCTATCAGATCTTACCTCAACATCCAGAGTTCCAGAGAAAACAATCTTAAGTTTGTCCAATTTCTCCTCAAAGCTAATACCCTCTAATCCAAGAAGGGTCTTGACCCGAAACGTCACCTATTTCTTCAATCCATAGATGCTGCCTCACCCACTGTGTTTCTCCAGCATTTTTGTCTACCTTCGATTTTTCCAGCATCTGCAGTTCTTTCTTAAACACCCTCTAATCCAGGCACATTCTATTAAAACGTTTCTGCATGCTCTCCTAAGTCTCTATAATTCTTCTTGTAATAGGGTGACAGAACTGAATACAATACTCGAAATATGCTCCAATCAATGTTTTATAAAGCTCAAGATAGACATAAAAAGCTGCAGTAACTCAGCGGGTCAGCCAACATCCCTGGAGAAAAGGAACAGGTGACGTTTCGGGTTAAGACCCTTCTTCAGACTGATTTGCATTTCAGATTGTAACAAGTGCATTTGGATATTTCTTACTTTCTCCAAGAAAAGCTTGAATTAGCTGTTTACTGTATCTGCAATGGCAGATGCCAAGTAGAGTGTTTACCCAGCATACATGGCTGAAGGTGGTTATAAATGAAACTGGTTTGCACTTAACTGTTGAACCTTGCCATCATTAAAGTGAGTGATATTAATGAAACTGCTTTTCTTTTTGTTTGCTAATTACCTACAATTATCCACCAGCTCCACCCGGCAGGATTGTGGTACTTTATGACTGGATTAGTTTTATGTTCCATACAGCATGTTGATTTTCTGTCGAGTTCCCAATTCTCCCTCTATCATTGTTTCGCAGGTTGATGTCTTACTTTCAGGCATACTAAATGCTGCTTCGAGCACAGTTTTGTTTGCTTATTGAGCCAGTGTTGTTTTCCTTGTTCACCTTGCTTGATAGTAATGGCAGAATAATATATATGTGCAGCCATGAGCTTACATTTTGTGATCCGATCTGATTCATGGTTGCAACGGCCCATAATGACTAATGCTTGTTCAACTTGAATCGTGGGACATGTTCTGAACCGATCATATTTGCTGGAGTGGTGGTGTTGTGAAACATGACTGTCAATGCCCTCATTGTGAGGATAGCATGTTGTTCCCGTGATTATTTGAGTGTTTGTCATTCCTACAAATAATGTCAATACTTTGACATTAATTCCATCCCTTATTTAGTAGATGAATTGAATTTCAGTTGCCATGGAGATTTGTACTCTTGTCTTTAGATCATTGGTCTGGGGCTCTAGATTAAATGTCCAATAACTTGGAACAATTTATTAGAGTGCTTTGATGAAATAATATTAGTTGTGGATGAAGGGGAACTTGCGTTTGACCGAAACTCAGGTTCCAGCAGGCATTTTATAAGGTGGGAAATAAAAGCTCATGACATTGAAGTAACATTCTGGCATGAAAAGAAGAATGGAAATTAGGTGAAGGCCTAATGTGCCGTCTGTCCTCCATTTGGCAAGATGTACCAAGTGGCATACTGCAGATATCAATGCTAGAACTTCAACCATTTGTATAAATTGTGAGACGTTGAGGCTCCAGTATTTATTCCTGTAGCATAGATCTTGCGATGACCGTGTGATTGCCAGGTATGTCAATGACACGATGATAGCAAGGAAAGTCAGTAGATTAAGAAAAAAAGGGATATAGATTTGTGATGTGAGTGGGCAAAGATGTGGCAAACAGAATATTATGTGGGCAAATGGCCATGTTGGTAGGGACAATGAAAGAACATTTTTTTGTAACAGACGATTGAAAAAAAATATTAGATTGCCAATCTACAGAGTGACTGCATAACGGCAATGAGGGCAACTGGTAGAATTTTGTCATTTGACGACAGATGGCGACAGATGGCGCAATGGGCTAAGTGTTCGGCTGGCGACCGGAAGGTAGCCGGTTCGAATCCCGCTTGGAGTGCATACTGTCATTGTGTCCTTGGGACAAGACACTTCACCCACCTTTGCCTGTGTGTAAAAATGTAATGTAATTATGTGAAGCACTTTGGGGTCAATGCAAGTTGACTAAACATGTGCTATATAAATAATAATAAGAAGAATAAGATTTGGTGTCTGAGAAATTGAAGACAAAAGTTGGAGGTTATGCTTTAGTAATATAACATGTTTCCTCTTGTGTGAGAATCTACAAGTTCTTAAACAGGAGAAGGGATGAGATACGAGTTTATCGAGCTGGGTAGCCATTTAAAGGACAGGTCTTGAAAGGTTGTAATCTTGGGGTTGCTTCAGGTGCCAAGAGCTAGTGGGTATAAGAATAGGAGAAATGTCAGGTAAATCTGGCTGCAAGAATGGAGCAAGGTGATGGACTTTGGTTCATTTGCGCTTCCTGGATCATTTGAGCTCTCTAGGAAAGGTGGACCCATGCAATAAGGACAGTTTGCACCTAAACCCCAACAAGAACAACATCCTTTGGATAGGTCCAGCTAGTGCTATTGGGGAAATTTATTAGAGGAATGGGGTTCATCGTAGATACCGGAGATAATGATAGGCAGATGGAGTGTGTTAGGAGGAGGGGGTGGGAGGGAGGGGGGGAGAGGCGGATAAAGGCTGGAAGGTGATGTCATAAGTTCATGTCATAGGAGCAGAAGTAGGCCATTCGGCCCATCGAGTCGACTCCACCATTAAATCATGGCTGGTCTATCTTTCCCTCTCAACCCCATTCTCCTACTTTCTCCTCATAACCCATATAACCCGTACGAATCAAGTGTCTGTCAATCTCCACTTTAAAAATACCCAATGACTGTCTCCACAGTCGTCTATGGTAATTCGACGGTAGATTCACCACCCTCGGACTGAAATAATTCCTCATCTCCTTTCAAAAGATACATTCTTTTATTCTGAGGCTATGACCGCTGGTCCTGGACTCACACTAATCCTCTCCACATCCACTCTATCCAGGCCTTTCACTATTCAGTAAGCTTTGTATTTGATACGAGGGGGGCTGTTGCTGAATAGCACACGTTTTTCATTGTCTTCCTTTGGCCTGAGTGTGATTGATAATATTCATCCAGTATCCAGTCCAGAACCACAGGCCCCAGTTTAAGAATAAGGCCATTTAGAACTGATATGAGAAAAAACATTTTCACCTGGAGCGTTGCGAATTTGTGGAATTCTCTGCCCAAGAAGGCAGTGGAGACCGATTCACTGGGTGCACTCAAAAGAGAGTGAGATAGTCTTCAGGCTAGCGGAATCAAGGGATATGGGGAGAAGGCAGGAACGGGGTACTGATTGTGGATGATCAGCCATAATCACATTGAATGGCAGTACTGGCTCGAAGGGCCAAATGGCCGACTCCTGCACCCATTGTCTATGTATCTATGTACGTATCAATTCGAAATGTGAGAAGATCATGGGGTTCCCCGTTTCAAATCTGGGACCTGGCAGTCCCTGCCTCACGCCTCCCTTTCGCCTCTTTTTCTATTCTGCCTTTGACCCCACAGATGCTTCTTGACCCGAGGAGTTCCTCCAGCTGTTCTAGTTTTAGCTCCAGATTAACGCTTCTGTACCCTTTCTTTGTCTTCATATAATGATCTGACTGCTTTTTGACAATATATAATTTACAAGTTTCAAGGCAAAGATTTATTAAAAGGAGACGTATACATTGGATGTGTCGTACTTGATACAGCTGTTGCTGTAGAGTACAGTGCATTTTCTACTCTGAGATTGATAATATTCCTCCTGTATCAATCCCAAATATGAGAAGATCATGTGAGGTCATGTTACCTCTGCTTCAAATCAGATGGATTCCATTCTGTATTATTCGGAAACCTTCCAAGCCTATTTAACTAAAATGATAATTTAGCATTTGAACCCAGGCCAGAATTGACAATGGCCAACATGGCCAAAGAACTTCACAGTGACTTGTGGCATGTGAGAATAAATAATTTACTTCAGCTCAATTCAATGACATTGTTTATTGCACGATCATGGATACAGCTCTTGGGGTAGACTAGAATTTGATTCTGTCATAATATATCCTATGCACAAGACCAGAATGTGGCAAACTCCTTTGCTGTTGTTTATCCAACATACAGCACAGATGTCGCCTCCTCCACCTGTGCCATCACACAGCTACATGTGTTTTGTTGGGCATGAGATCCTTTCGCTATACTTGAGAGGGGCTTGTAAAATTAGTAGTGGGATTTATTTATTAACCTCTGTGGTAAATGTTGCCATGAAACATTTTGTGTTTATTTGTTAATAATCCACTTCGGCACTGCATTTCACACAACTTTGATTGTTTTCTTTCTAAAATTATGCTCCCGGAAATTTTTGCTCTACAGTCATCTTGCATTTTCACTCATATATATATATATATATACTCTTGATACTTTCTTTCAAGTGGCTTGTGCATATTGTGGGGTGACGCCTGTATGGTCGTGAGTAGTCCCCTCAAGTCGCCTAAAAGGTCGTAACGTTTTTCAGGTCGCCGCTGGATTTGAAATGTTCATGTTTTGCCGACTGTGGGCTTGACATAGCTTGTCTTCTCCTGTCGTAAGTGCTGTCATAGGTTGTCGCCAGGATGACGTAGGTTGTCGCCAGGTGATGTTGGTTGTCACCGGGTGCTGACCGGTGAATTCCATTGGCGACTACCTACGTCAACCTACGTCAACCGACGACAGGTACTGGCGACTGAATTGTCTTCTGTTGTCGCCGACAGGGTCGTTGCTTGTCATAGCTTGTCGCGGATGGACTGGTTGTCGTAGATTGTCGCCTGTGTGGTCGTAGGTTGTCATAGGTGTGGTTGTAGGTGGACGTCCTAATGGGTCGCTGGTTGTCGGTCGCTTGCCGTAGCTTGACGTCGACTATGTGGTAGGTTGTCGTAGCTTGTCGTAGACATTGTCATAGGGGGGGGTCCAGTCGGCCACCTGCTAGGACTGTGACTGTCGCCGAATAAATCGCCTAAGCAGGACACGCCCTTAAAGCACCAAGTGCAGGCTGTGTCTCTTCCATGTTTACTGTAGCTGCGAATGATCTGCAATGGAAAATATTTTTGGCTTCAAAGTATCCATTTCCAAATTTTGTGCCCAACAATCCTGTTTTCTTCTCATCCCAGCACCTCGTTGGCAGCCCCATGTTCAAAAACATAAATTCATTCACTTTTATATTATCCTTAATGCCAGTTATTTTCCCTTTTTTAATTTAGTGTTTTATATTGACTATGCCATTGACATTTAACGATGCTGCTTTGTTAAGGCCTTGTTAAGGTCATTAATCATTCTTCATTTTGTTAGGAACAAAGGCAATGACTTTGATTTTTACTGCATTTTCCAGTCACTGTTAAGGGAAGAGCACCATCTTAATCTCCAGTTTAAAATTACATTCACCAATTGGGGGTCCAATATCTATTCTGATGGCACTGATTAAAAAGTGTGTTAACTATTATGTTAGAATCCTCATATGGTCAATCTCATGGAATATGTGCCAATAGAATTGGTTTTAAATACTACGTACAATGAAGCCTCTATGCAGTCATTGGACAAATTTCTAATTAAAAAAATTCTAAATCTCATAAAAGTCTTATTATAGTTTTAGAAAACATTGCCTCAGGAAGACAACCAAATGCTCACATAAGAAACTAAAGAAACTTTAAAAACAGTCTATTTTTTAATGAATTATGTTTTTGATGTTGTAATGAGGCTACGACTTTGAAGTTGCTTAATTCAAACAAAAAATAATCCCCTGTCACCTTGTATGTCCCATCACTGCTGGAATTGGTAATAATGCCAGTCAATCTCCGGAAATTAATCTAAAACAGCCCCAGACATGAGGTAAGGAAAATCCCATTGTATAAAAACATTTTGAGTCATAGATATGAATGTACCTGTTACTGTCAAGCATGCTAGTTCTTCATTAATTTCCCTGTTGGACAGTGTGGGTAGCCCTCCCTGATACTTGTTTTGTGCATTCAGCCAGTACAGGTAGGGAAATGTTGGCCATGGCTCATTGAGCATAAAAACACTGATCTTTTCTTTATATCACTACCAAAATCATTTAAAACCACTAGAAATATTAAGATATTATTATTAGGAACTGTAACAGAAATATGATGATAAATGTTTCAAATTTGATGAACTGCAAGTACCATGTGTTGTTGCAGTCTTTCCTTCATACAATCCCACACCATTTTTAATAGTTCAATAACCAACTTCAACTTCCATATAATTAGGTCTAATTTGGATTCGAGACATAACTCATTATGGTGATCAATCAATGTATTTAGTTCCTTCATTGGTACAGATTGGTTGGGACTGTCCATATTTTCTTGCAAGATTCCTAAGTTGTCCCAAAACACCCTTTTGGGAAAACCAACAAATTCACTTGTGTCTGTTTGACTCCATTAATGATTGACCCTGCTGTGCCCAGTTTATTCCTGCACTGTCTCAGCTTTACTTAAATCATTTCAACTTTGTCATCTGTTTTCACAAAGTTTGTGTTGATTTGATTGCGAAGTATTTTGAGTTTATTAGCAGCTTGAAATTCAGTCAGACCATGACGAAAACAAGTAACGTAAATAATGTCCTTGGATTTAACTTGATTATTATAGGAAATTACTTTTGAGCCTTGGTCATATGGCATAGGAAGAGGACCCTTGGACCACTAAGATCGCGCCAATCATCAAGTGCTATTTATACTAATCCCAGTTATCAACACAGTTTGTTCAGCTCATAGCTTTGTAGAGGTCTTGTTGGGACATAGCTTTCTGGGATGGGATTTTTTGACCAATGTTAATTCATCAGGACTTAAATGTACATCTTGCTGAATGTAGCTATCTGCAATAATTTGACCAGTCCCTCAAAAAGATAGCATATACAACATAATTTTGAACTGATGCCTCCAGTCTCCTGATGGAAATGGTTAAATATGTAAAGCTGTGTGGATCATAGCAGCAATGCACCTGGTTGAGACCGGATGGTTTAGTCTGATTCTGGATAGACTTCCTCTTAGTGTTAAAGGCTATCAAGGTCAGATCCACCAGTTGTTCTCTGACCACCATCTTCTTTGGGCTTCCTGTCATACGCAGGTTTGTCCCCTCTTCCCTGTTTTGTTTGTGCGCCATGTAGAGCTCTTTGCTGAATCCATCAGGAAGGAGGAGGGTATAAGAGGGGTGACATTGCCAAGCAGTGGGGAACCTCAGATCACTACCTCCCTGTAGATGGACGATAAGGTCATAATGAATAGTAGAATTAGGCCATTAGGCGGCCCATTCGGCCGCCATTCAATCATGGCTGATCTATAGTATCTCTCCCTCTTAACCCCATTCTCCTGCCTTCTCCCCGTAAGCTCTGACACTTGTACTAATCACGAATCTATCTTGCTCTGCCTTAAATATATCCACTGACTTGGCCTCCACAGCCTTCTGTAGCAAAGATTTCCACAGATTCACCACCCTCTGACTAAAGAAATTTTTCCTCATTTCCTAAAATAACGTCCTATAATTCTGAGGCTATGACCTCTATTCCTAGACTCTTTCACTAGTGGAAACATCCTCTCCACATCCACAATCCAAGTCTGGAACCAAGATGGCAGTCTGAAAAAGAGTTTTGGCCCGAAACGTTGCCCATTTCCTTTGCTCCATAGATGCTGCTGCACCCGCTGAGTTTCTCCAGCACTTTTGTCTACCTTCAATTTTCCAGCATCTGCTGTTCCTTCTTAAAAACATGAGGTTGTCATCTTCTCTTTCAATCCATGGTTGGTCCGCAGATTGATCAGCGACTGGTTTGAGTTGGCCTTGGGAGCCAGAGTAAACCAGAGTGAGGCCATGCTTTTCAGCAACTGGCCTGACTGATCCTCCATTCCCTTCACGATCAGTTCTGACTACCCAAAAGTGTTAAGTAATTTGGTTTGGAGGGGACGAAGGCGTGTAACAAAAAAATGGCTGGAGCAGATATCCATAGTTTAACGATGATTGGAATGGTGGGAGCTGTGTACCCCCTCGATAACTAGTAGAAACCTGGTCAACAAGTGTGAGGAGCTCTTTGGACAGCTGTATTTGGTGCAGATGTGGCCTGCTCCCCTCTCCACAACCCTGGTAAACAAACGTGCCATTTTCCAGTTCATTTGAGGATCAAAGATGGAGCCGGTGCGGACAGGTCACGAAGTGCAAATCCACAAAGGCATACCCAATGTCTCTCTACCCTGATAGCCATGTTTGTGGGTGGCTGCATCAGGCTGTGCATAGAGCCAAGTTAGTTGGGAATCAAGTGTCACTGTGTGATACATTTCCACCTGTCCACAGTTAGCAAAGAATGAGTCTGTCAATGTTGCCACATAATGTGCCAGTCAGCTGGACATTGCCGCACAGTACTTCATGAAAAAGCTCTTCCAGACCAACACCTTTGATTGTAAGCCCATCAGGCAGTGGTCAGCACAAAAGGTCCTGCAAGCACCGTGAGACAAGGAATCAATAGAGTGGTTGGATCGATGGTTGGACAATCAAGATTACCTGGGAGAATGCATCATTGCCAGAGCTCGCCAACAAGCACCAAGACCACACTTGGCAGCCAGTGAGTGGGATCCACCCAGCCAGATCCTTCCAATGCCATTAGAATCTCACTTCTAACATATGTGGCCCCTGAAAGGACTGCAATATAGAGGTGTTTGCTCACCTCAAGAGTGTTTTATTGTCATATGTCCCGAAACAGAACAATGAAATTCTTACTTTCAGCAGCACAACATGTAAACGTGGTACTATGTAGAGAGAGATAGGTGGCGAAGTGGAATATTGCGTTGGGGGACCAGCCCTCCGGTTGGGTCCCAGCATCACACGGGAGGGCTGGTCCCCCAAACGCAATATTCCACTTCTCCACCAATTCCAATATTGGTGGCCAATTGGGGGGGGGGGGGGGGGGGGGTTGATTTCAGCTTTGATTTGGTTGTGCAAATAAGACCATAGAGTAAGTTATGATAAACTGTTTCCAATTGCAGGAGGATTGGTAACTGGAAAAGATTTGAACAACTAACAGTGAGAGAAATGTTTATCATAAACTTTGGAAGATAACAAACCAGATAAATACAAACTAGAAAAACAACCTGTTTGGCATTGCAGGGAGGATAAATGATCCGGGCAAATAGAATATATAGTTAACGTTTGCCACAAGCTGTATGAGAGGAGTGTTTCTACGCTCTGTGATTCTACGTCAGCAATGCAGCATCTCCCACTTTTTGTTCATTCACGGAATATAAACATCACTGCAAGGTTGTCATACTTGAAGTCCACCAAGGGCATTTCAGAGGACAACTAAGAGTCAACCATGTGGTGAGTGGGTAAGACTGGCAGATTTCCTTCCAGCACGATTTTAATGGTCAATAGGTTTTTTTAAATTACTTTTTTAGATTTGTGGTTAATGTTATCTATACTAGATTCCATCTTTCCTTTGTTGTTTTTACTTGGGATGTAACTATTGCTATATGACATTTATTGCCCATCCTAAATTGCCATGAAATTATGGTCTTGAGGGCAGGTTAAGAATCAATCATGTCACTGTGGTCTGTGGTCACATAATGATGAGGCAAAAGGAAGGGCAAATTTTCACTTTAGGACATCAGTGAAGCAATCGTGTGTCTTGGTAATAATCTTGTAGTTTTAATTATAACATATCAGATGCAGGCTTTTATTCCTGTTTTAGTTAATTACTAAACGGGATTCACATCTCCTGTCTTCAAACAATAATCTACGCCTTTAAGTACGAGAGCGGTAAATTTACCTTGATTTTATCTTGTTCTATGAGATTAGATTCTCTTATTCTAGCTTTTGATTCTTACAAGGCTGTCTGATCAAAATCAAGACACTTCTATGCATAAAATTGCTCTTTACTTTCAGATGCCAGAACTTAATTTATCTTTCCCACTTTGGCTTGATCTTTAAGCAGTGGAGTATTGTAGGACAGTTGAAATCATGATTCTGCATTTGTTTTGTTCACATACCTGCTGTTGTGAGTGTGAGATGTATTGTTTAAATGGCATCTTAATGTGCTGGTATCTTGAAAAGTTTTCAGTTTATCACATGATATGCATGAGGAGCTTCAGGTCAAGCATATCACTTTTTTTTTTCACTGTGAGGGTAATGCCTTACGTGATGATAGCATATGCTTCCCTTTGCAGCCTTATGTTTCATATGTTGTCAAAGAATCTTTATTTCATATATTGATGAAAGGACAGTGACCTCAATTTCAACTATTTTTTGGAAGTTCAGGTAACTTAATTTGGAAGTTTCATATCATGCATACCTTTTGGATTGTTGCAATACATTTTGTGAGTAAATGCTAAGGGACAACTTCATCTAACTTGTTCCTGCTTATCATTGTTGATTCGCTCTTCAACTTATTAGACAGCATTCCCTTCCCAGTGTCTGGCAAATCATTTTGAACCAGCTACTGTGTAAGATTGAAAACCTGGAATGGATCTATATTTTACTGTCATCATGTAATTTTAAAAATGGTTGCCGGCTTCCACATCATTGCAACTGATCATAATCAGATATTTATACAGTTAAAAAAGATCAATGTGGAATAATAACCTGCTGCAAAGTTCACTTTTGAGAATTAACTTCATTTCTGTTGCTATGAGTCTCAACACTTAGATAATGATGGAAATTAGGCGTTGCCCTAAAGATAATTTAATTAATCGAGATTTCACCTGCCTATGGATAGGGCTAACTTATTTGACACAGAGTTTCTTAGTCAAATGAACTTTTTGCTGAAATGTCAATTGTTAATGTGTGAACACTACTGAGTTTGACCCTATTGAATATATAGACACTGAGAATTAAGCTTTAAATTCTGAATCAAAATTGTTTTTGGAAAAAAATAGACGTTTTGGTCTGTGAGTAATCTCTATGTTTACTGTGATGTTGCTGCAAGCAAGATTTTCATTGTACCTGCACCTCACTGTACTGGCACATATGATAATAGAACCAACATTACTTATTCAAATGTTTAAGAAGGAACTGCAGATGCTGGAGAATCGAAGGTTACACAAAAAAGCTGGTGAAACTCAGCGGGTGCAGCAGCATCTATGGAGCGAAGGAAATAGGCAACGTTTCGGGCCGAAACCCTTCTTCAGCCTCTTACTTATTCAAATGTTATTCCCACCTTTAAGAAAACTCATCATTTGAGATCAGTGGTTATGAAGTTAAGAATACACTGTCAAATGAGTTTTAAAATAGCCAAACTATTCTCAAATATTAGAATTAATATTAATTTTGTTGGGACCATTCACAAATGGACACAAACACAAGCATTCAAATTCTATGAATGTTCATGAAATTAAACATTTTAAATAACATAAGACTAACCTGCCTCTGGTAGGTTTTGTCGGCTGGGTTGAATATTAGATAAATTTGATAGAGAAAATAAAAATCAAATTTTGACCCCTGATCTTATTTGTTGACCTTCTGTGATCTGACAAAAGTGGCACTTTTCTCTGGACTAGAATTCTCTGGACTAGACATTCAATTCTCTGGACTAGAAAAGAGTAAATTATTAATTACTGTCTTTGTGGGCCACACGGTGGCAGAGTGATAGAATTGCTGCCTTACAATGTCAGAGACTCGGGTTCGATCCTGACTATGGGTACTGTCCATTCTGAGTTTGAACATTCTCCCCGTGACTGTGTGGGTTTTCTCTGGTTTCATCCCACACTACAAAGACGTATAGGTTGGTAGGTTAATTGGCTTTGGTAAAAATTGTAAATTGTCCCTAGTGTATCGGATAGTGTTAGTGGACGTGGATCGCTAGTCCACGTGGACTCGGTGGGCCAAAGGGCCTGTTTCCACACTGTATCTCTAAACTAAACTAAACTAAGCCTCAACTTGTCACCACAAATAAGTGGCTATCAATGGTAATGCTATCATATTAGTTTATTCTTTCCTTTCATGTTCCATTGTGTATTGTTTCCATTCCGCTGCACTATTTTATTAGAGTTAGACTGCATCTGCCACTGTTATGTATGTTAGAAACTGCAGAATCTGGTTCATACACAAAAGGACACAGGAGTTCAGAAGGAATGTGAACATGCTAGGGCTAATCTAATGGCAGAAAAGAATACAAGGTGCTGGAGTAACTCCGCAGGTCAGGCGAGGTCTATGATGAACATGGATAGATGACATTTTGTGTTGTGACCCTTTTTCAGTCTGAAGAGGGGTCTCAATCTGAAACGTCACCTTTCCATGTTCTCCAGAGATGCTGCCTGACCTGCTGAGTTACTCCAGCACCTTGTATTCTTTTCTGCCATTAGATTAGCCCTAGCATGTTCACATTCCTTCTGAACTTATCTGCATTTTGCTTTCATTATTTAGCATGGCACTCAATTTAATATTTGTTGAGAAATTTGAATGATCATCTCGCACAGGATTATCGTTATGGGATAGGGAAAGGTGGCCTTCATATATGTTTGTAATTCACTTGTCCCGGACATTCAGCCGGTTATACAAGTTTATTGTTTCCGGTAAAAGTAACATCTGTCCCGCCCACTTCCCTGACATCAGTCTGAAGAAGGGTCTTGACCCGAAACGTCACACATTCCTTCTCCCCAGAGATGCTGGCTGCCCCGCTGAGTTACTCCAGCATTTTGTGTCTACCTTTGCTGCAAAGACCTTCTTGCTCTCCATCCCAAGACCTGAATTTTCCTAGTTCATTTAAAAATTCCATAGACAGCTGCAAAGCTTAATTCTTTATACATTTACCCCACCCCCCCCCCCCCCCCCCCCCAAAAGTAGTGAATTCCAAATCATTACACATTTTTTCACTTTTTAAAATCTCCACTATGAAATTTCCATAACCTCATAATTAATCGTAACATTTTTGACATGCTTTCACAGCTGGTTTGACTGGTTAAGAGCAATTGAGTTTGATAAAGTAACCAAGAAGATTGTTAAAAGACCAGGACTAAATTTACAATGTGCCAAAAACTGTGTTAAACCATTTCGAAACAACCCCTAAGATTTGCAAATTTTTAAGAATGAAATGCAGAAAATGCCATCTTTGCTTAACAATGAATGGTTGCTGAATCCTCTGAAAGGCAAATAATTCCACAGCAGACGAAAATCAAGTGTTGGTTAAGAAATACTGTAACTCTGCATGTGTGACTGTGAGTAATCGTTTATGTTTTAATCTACAATTGTGTAGCATTTCAGGAAACTAATTCTGTAATACTTCTAAAACTCATTTTGGAATTGCAAGTTCCAGTAGTGGATTCCATTTTCTCTTGTTGAACTAAATAATCTCGTGAGAATATGAGTCTCCACTATTCAAAGTTGACCTTTGCAATTTGCATGATTTGATTTTTAGAACTAATCTTTTATCGTTATATGTTTTGTAAATTATTGTTCACTGCGATAAAGACTGAACATCATGGGCGGCCTAATTAGATTCAAACTAATGCCATAGAGCACATATGTAAAGGATTGGTTAATCATTAACTTCCTGTTTGCTTGTACAGATAGAATTATTTTCTCACTGATAACTTTGCATTAAAAACCAATTGAATAGTTAAATACATCAATAAAAACTAGATATAGAGTAAAAAAATTCTATACTTGTCAGTCTTTTTTTTAATTTATTGAAATGTGAGTACTTTTATGTTTTTTAAGTTGGTAATTGAAGATTACCACTGATAATTTCCATTAATAAGGTAGCAAATAACTGCATTGTTTTTTTTTACTCAAAGATAATTTGGTAATTTTTCATTCTTAATGTTGTACACTGTTGTATTTGTTCCTATGCAGACTTTTCTAATGAAAGCCTGCCTGAAGGTACATTGGCACACTGCATTTATGCCCCTTGGTGGTTCTGGAGCTTCTCAATCTTCAGTCCTTCAGTTTCTCTGACAAGATTTTAAGTACACACAAAAAATACGAATACAAATTATTACTGTCCCACTGGACGAGGTAATTCAAGAGTTCTCCCGAGTTTTCCCCTGATTCAAACTCGGAGAATGTCCGTAGCGGGTCCGTAGGAGATCGTGGATGTCTCGTAGCGGCTTGCACGAGTAAAAATGAACTATTTTTTTCAACACGAGTATTTTTTTTACACGTGGACATTTTTCAGTGTTGGAAAAACGTCACGAGTTTACTGGATTTGCCGGGTACCTACCATTACTTGTAAGAGCTACTACGAGACATCCACGAATTCCTACGGACCCGCTACGGACATTCTCCGAGTTGGAATCAGGGGAAAACTCGGGAGAACTCTTGAATTACCTCCTACAGTGGGACAGGCCCTTAACTGAGCTTGTTGGAGCCTAAAAGTCTGCATCTCATATTCCTCATAAATGAAATGATAAAAGTTTGATTATTTGGGATTTGAGCATCGCTGCCATTTGTTGTCTAACCTAAATTGAACTGAGGAGGCAATGAAAATGTAACCATGGTGGTGGGTCTAGAATCTTATGCAGAACACATTGTGTACAAGTGGCAAATCTCCTTTTCCCAGAGAGCATTACTGAACCATATAGGTTTTTATCATTGCTTAGCTTAGCATTTCCTAATTCCAGATTTATTTAATTACTTTTATTTAAATTCCCCTGCTGTCTTGAGTCAATTTACTGGATCATTGGTTGGCTATAGACCAAGAACTTACCTTTAAAACTATTATTCTCTCATGAATGCTGGAAATGTTGGAAATCAGAAATAAGACAACATATGCTATAAATACCAGGCTGCTGATAAAATGGAGGAAGGCACAAAGTAAACAATAAATGGTAAGTTTGACGAATAATAGATTGTTGCAGTACAACTATTATTTTTGCTGGCTCTCATAGCAATTTCCAATTTCCACCCCTTGGACCTTTCTCTGTATCCTTGTAGATTTTATTTCAGCCCTTAACTTTTATGTAGTTGTGTGTTTTGCTTTTTTTTAGTATGGCTGTATGGTAATTTGAGTTTCACTGTACCTTAATTGATACACGTGACAATAAACTGACCTTTGAACCTTTGAAGCTATCCAATTCCATCTTGAAGGCCACAAGAGAACCTGTATCTGCCACACCTGCAGGCAGTGCATTTCCAATTCCAACCATAAGCAATATATTTTTTGTATGCTCTTAATTTTTTTGTTCTTTATTTTATACCCGCAGTTAGTTGTATGATTTCCTGTGAATTTGAAAATTGTGATTTGTATCAACAAGCCTCCATCACTAATTGAAATTTAAAAAAATTAATAGCCCTAATACCAATCCTTGGGAAATGCTACAAGGTAATGATGAAAAGCAAGAAGGGAAGGTAGAGAGGAGATGCAAGAATCTGCAGATGCTGGATTCTTAGGTGAAAGACAAAAGTACTGGTGTAACTCAACGGGTCAAACAGCATGTGTGGAAGGAATGGATAGGCAATGTTTCAGGTCAAGACCATTCGTCAGAAGGGAAGTTAGTTGAACTAGTACAGAAATATAAGATGAGGATATGTAATTGTCAATAGCAGAAACATTATCAGTATCTGCTGTCCAAAAATGGGAGAGATCATTATAATTTGAAATTGCTGAGACCTGTTGATTCTGAAATGGGTAAATCGTCTTATCTTATTCCTTTTCTCATTGCAGTCAATATTCAGATTTTAACTCCTTAGAACAGGATAAGGACTAATTTTATTTAAAGCCTCAACAACTTCCCCTGACAGTTTGTTCCATATGCTCACCACTCTCTGAAAATGTTGTCCCTCTGGTTCCTATTATATCTTTCTCTTCTCAAGTCAAAAAATGTTTTATTATCATATATCCCAGATAAAACAATTAAATTCTTACTTGCAGCAGTACCACAGAATATGTAAACATTCTAACATGTAAACAATATAATAAACGAGAAAAAAACATTCAGTGTGTGTATATATATACACATACTCTATATACACACACACACACACAAATATATATATGTATATATACACATACACGCATACGTACACATAAAAAACAAACAAACAATCAAACAACAACACCTTAAACCTAAGTCGTCTTATTCTTGATTTCCTGAACCTGCGACAGGACTGTGCATTCACAATATCGATTCCCCTCATGATCTTATACATCTCCATAAGATCACCCTTCAGTCTCCTGCATTTTAAGGAATAAAGTTCTAACCTGCCAACAGGTCTTCGAGTCCTGGCAATATCCTCGTATACCTTCTCTGCAATCTTTCCAGCATAATGTCATCTTTCCAGTAGCAGATTGACCAAAACTGAATAAAACATTCAAGGTGCTGCCCCACCAATGTCGTATATAAATGTAGCATGATGTCCATTGATATTTGGTTTAATGTGAAGTTATTGTTTCAATTAAGCAATTAATTTCAATATAATTCATTTTTCAAACAGGCAGAAGATCCAGCCTTGGAAAGGCCATATACTTTTAAAGACTTCCTGCTCAGGCCAAGGAGGTAAGTTTAATTGATTAGTTGTAATACTGAGTATTCTTGTGTGTATTCATGAGTCATGTACATGTTTGAATATAAAGTGTAACAAGAACTCTCTTCTCCTTGTCTTTACATCTAATGTTTTCCTGGTGCCTTGCTTAATGAGTGTTGTGGTACAATTAAAAATCTTTCTGCTGGCCTTGCTTTTTTTTAACATCTATGTTAAACATCTTGTATTAAAATGCTGCCCCAGCTTCATCTGCTTTGGATGCATGATGTTGAATACCTTGGTAAATCATGGCTGATTATTTACCTGAGGTTGTATTGAAATACAGTTTGATCAGTCTGAGTAAAATGATAATTGCATAAAAGTCATTTTGTGGCATTGCTTACCTGCTCATGCCAGATCCTCGACCAGTTCTCGCCTGCTCTTGGATCTGCTGATTGTTTCCAGTATCATTTTATTCAACCACGTAGCAAGTTTCCTCCACCGTCATTATTTTTCTGCATTGTGTGAAGCTAATACCTAACAACCGGCAATCATGCGTAGTTTTTCCTTCCCTTCTTAATGGACAAAATTCGTACAAAACATATCAATGGAAATAGCTGATTATTTGAAGAGAAGGCTAATCAACAGGAACCCATTGCACAGGACCATTTCTGTATTAAAGGTGGGAAAATATAAACATGCCGGCTCATGAAATAGTTATTGTTTGAGAGCGAGGAAGTGCAGCTCAGGAGCTTGTATTGAAGTTTGGCTTTAAGTTTCTCTGCATTCCCATAGCTAGCAGAAGAAGTTGCATATTGATTTTCTGCTTTTCAAGCTCCTATGTTGTAGTTGTTTTAATTTCAAGATATTGATACATTACAGTTATTGTTTACTTGGAGAAAGGTTACTAGCAACATCATGGCGGGGGGGGGAGTACGTGTGCAATGATATTTTCACATTGTTTTCAGCTTGCGTGTCATGTAGTGCAGAGATGCTGATCCTTGGTCTTCACATATTTTTAATTAGTGCACCATCAATAGCGTCAATAGTTCTCTCAAATTATGCCTTCATTTTTGCAGTGAGTGTGAATCTATAGGTTCATCTGCTTTGTAAACTATATCTGGCAAGCTGTTACCAAATTCCAGTATTTCTATTACATGACCAAGTTTAAACTTGGGATTCCTACCGCTTTCTTTGTGCTATTTAATGTTTTTAATATTCCTGCATCTTTCAATATAGTTTGCAAGCAGATGTTTTGAACGTTTCAACACATATGTCCAGAACTATGTTTTCAATGCTGGTATTTGAGCCATTTGTGTTATATGTTTATAATTTAATGCCAATCACCATGCCTGAGAATTGGAATAAAGCTTGTGACATTGAGTAATCTTTTTGTCACAATGCATTTTATTTTGTCATCTATTTTCGCATGTTTAGTTAAACTTAGTTTATAAATGCAGGGTGGAAACAAGCCCTGCGGCACACAGAGCCCGCACCGACCAACGATCCCCGCATATTAACACAATCCTACACACACTAGGGACAATTTTTATATTTGCCAAGCCAATTATCCTACAAACCTGTACGTCTTTGGAGTGTGTGAGGAAAACGAAGATCTCGGGGGAAAACCCATACGGGGAGAATGAACAAACTGCGCACAGACAGCATCCGTAGTCAGGATCGAACTTGGGTTGCCGGCTCTGCAAGCGCTGTAAGGCAGCAACTCTACCGCTGCACCACCATGCCACCCTGTATTCTTTGCTTGTGGCTGTTACTGGTAGTACCCAACAGTTATGATGCCAATTGTTTTCGTAAAGTGACAGAACCTCATAGTGCATAGAAGTCACATAGTGGCTAATAATAGAAGATACTGAAGCATCGGGCCACGAAGCTTAGATGTATTAGGGAGCAGCATATATACCATGGAGATCCTTGGGGTATTGGAAAAGGAGGGTAAATAGGGAAGTCTATTTTCTCTGGGGAATTAGTGGCAGTACACCGGTTTTTAATTCTCTGAACTGGCTGCAATCATTGTCTTTTGTTTTAAACAAATGCTTGAAAATGCATCTATCTGAGAGACGAGATGAGGATGGTGTGTGTTTTGAATTGTTCCATCTTTGAGCCAGTTGATAAACTTGATTGAATGATAGCATCTTGATGCAAATACGTTTTGGGTATTTTGTGTGCCAGTGTTGTTGGGAATAGATAACTCAGTACAAAGCAAGATTTAAACTTCTGAGCTTGTTTATAGATTAGATAAATTCAATTAAGCAGGGATAGTAACCATTAACATGCAACATTACCTGGATGAATGAATGCAATTCACTCTCCGTCTCTCCAGGGGACAGGAAGTTAAGTAAGTAAGTAAGTAAGTAAGTTTATTGGCTAAGTATTCACATACAAGGAATTTGCCTTGGTGCTCTGCCCACAAGTAACAACATGACATACAGTTACGAATGACTCGGAAAACACTAAACATTAATAATAATAAAACATTAATGATAAAACACCATTGATCAAGCATGTGAGCCAACAAAATACCAGATCAAAGGGAGGCTACAGATTTTTGGCTGTTTAGAGCAACTACTTGTGGATAAAAAAACTGTTTTTATGTCTGGCTGTGGCAACTTTGACAATACAGAGTCGCCTTTCAGAGGGAAGTGATTCAAATAGTTTGTGGCCAGGGTGAGAGATGATCTTGCCCGCTCACTTCCTGGCCCTTGCAGTGTACAGTTCATCAATGGAGGGAAGGTTGCAGCCAATTACCTTCTCTGCTGATCATTCACTGCAGCCTCCAGGTGTCGTGCTTGGTGGCAAACCAGATCATAATGGAGAAGGTGAGAACAAACTCTACAATGGCCGTGTAGAATTGGACCATCATTGCCTGTGGCAGATTGTGCATCCTCAGCTGCCGCAGGAAGTACATCTGTGTTGTGCCTTTTTGACTGTGGATGGTGGCCCCCCACTTAAGGTCCTTGGAGATGATGGTTCCCAGGAACTTAAAAGACTCCACAGATGTGACTGTGGTATTGTTGATGGTGAGTGGGGTGAGTGGAGGGGGAGCTCTCCTAAAGTAAGACTGGAGTGACCAAAGAAATCGGAAAGTATTTTTCATTTGGATTTACTGCAAAATCCTGATTTGAAGTATTTCAGCAGGTGTGTGTTATGTGAATTATTTCATCATGTAAAGCAACAGTTTATAACTTATTCTCACTCACACTTTGGACATTATTATATTGTCCCACAATAACAATGCAAAAGCTGAAAGTTAGTGTAAATGCTCAGCAGAATAACATTTTAATTTTTTCAATCTAAGATGAAAGAATCATTCAAGCTATATTCAACTTAATGGTAATTTTAAAATAAAAGAACATGATATAGATTTTTTTAATCCCATTGGTGCCAGATAGTTCACACAAACATACACCTTGCTAACAGATTACATTTTGTTAGTTGATACACTCCATCATTGAATTATCTGAGTTGCCGGACAGCAATTACTTAAACCTGCTGACTTGCTTTAGCATTTATATCAGAGAACCTGTCCCTGGACCTTACATCAGTTGAGATCTGGCATAGAATCCACAAGCCCATTATCTTCAATGTAGGTAGAGTAGCTGTGAAAAGGAAAGGTCAGAATAAAGTAAGTGGCAATTTTATTTAATTGTTTCTGCTCACCATAGTATTTTTAATTACTGAGAATGTTTGCAGGGGATTTTTCTATATTTCAGAGGAATTTGACATAATTAACATTTTATTTATTTATTTATTTATTCTTACATTTTGAATGCTTTGATATTAAGGCAAAGCAAGGGTTTTAGATCTACTGGTTTCTCAGCATTTGTGTAGACAGGGTATTTTCTGACCTACTCACATAACCCAATGCAAAACCCATGTCACCTGCAGGTCTAACCTTGCGGTACCAAACGTGTGTGTCGGTAAGTGGCTAGTGTGGGTAGCAAGCTTCACTTGACAAAACCCACTCCTATGTCTCTATAGGTGGTTTCAAAATTGTTTCAAGCGGTGGAACAAAAATACATTTTTATTTTAATAATGGTAATATTATTACTGTCTATTGCAGTCATAAATCCCGGGTGAAAGGATTTCTACGTTTGAAGATGGCCTACCTTCCAAGGAATGGTGGGCAAGAAGAAGATACTCCTGAACAAAGGGAAGAATCCGAGGTATAAATCTGAGAATTATGCATCTTCCCCAACCCTTTGAATTGGAATTAGATTGCTGCACCTTTGCTTGATGATGATCTGATCCACAGCACTCTGCATGCACGACGGAACAGTTTTGGCTGATGTTATTTTACCTTCCCACAGACAACTGTTGATATCTGAATTATAACAAATGGTTATAAATATTAGTAAATATTGGTAAATATAGGAAAATTAAAAGAGAAACAAGGAGAGCCAAGAGCCTGCAGATGCCGGAATCTCAATGTGCCCTGCAGCATCTGTGAGTGGCAAGGAATAGTCGATGTTTCTGTTCGAATCCCTGCATCAACATTGAGAGAGTGGAGATAGCTAGTGTAAAGAGAAGAGAGGGAGAGCTGAGACAGGAGCAAGAGGTGATTGTTAGCCCAGAGAGAAGTGAAGATGGTGGCATATGGATCCAGGTAGAGGATGAGTAGGGGTGTAGCTTCTGCTTTCCGCAGGGACGTCTGTGGCTCGCTGACTCTCGGGTCCGCTCATCCTTCACCATCATTCAAGGACCCATTCAGGTGAGGCAAAGATTCATGTGCATCTCCTCCAACCTCATCCACCTCAAGGTTTGTCTGTGCGCAGACTTGGCAAGTGGTTTGCTGACTATTTGTGTTCTGTCCACAATGGCCATACCCAGTTCCCAGTTGCATACCATTTCAAACCTCCTTCCCATTTCCACACTGACCTCACCAGTCTTGGCCTTCTCCACTGCCGGTGTGAGGCTCAATGCAAACTAGAGGAACAACATTCCTTCTTCGCAAATCTATACTCCAATGGTATGAACACTGAATTTTCCATTTTAGATATCCCTCCCCTCCGATGTGTTACCCCCTCCCCCCTCACTCCTCTTCAGATCCTACCTCCGGTCCTCCCATTTTGTTGTCTCCTTTCCCATAGCTCTCGCTTGACTTCTATCACCCATTATTGTTCCCTCCTTCCTTCTGCTTCCATCCACCTACACAAGAAAGTTTCTTTACTTTTCTCCAAACAGCTCCAATTATCATCTTCCCTACTTACCAGGCCCAGCTCTCGTAATCTTTGTGTACCTGCTTGTGTTCCTGTTAAGTTAGCTAGAATTCGAGAATAAAACATTTGAAACATATAAGATTGTTAAGGGCTTGGACACGCTAGAGGCAGGAAACATGTTCCCGATGTTGGGGGAGTCCAGAACCAGGGGCCAGTTTAGAAATAAGGGGTAAGCCAGGGGAGACGAGGAAACAGTTTTTCTCAAGAGAGTAAGGAGTCTGTGGAAGCCATTTAGAACGGAGATGCTTTCAAGAGAGAATAGGGCTCTTAAAAATAGCAGAGTCAGGATAAGGGGGAAATCCTTTAAAACCGAGATGAGAAGAACTTTTTTCACACAGAGAGTGGTGAATCTCTGGAACACTCTGCCACAGAGGGTAGTTGAGGCCAGTTCATTGGCTATATTTAAGAGGGAGTTAGATGTGGCCCTTGTGGCTAAGGGAATCAGGGGGTATGGAGAGAAGGCAGGTACGGGATACTGAGTTGGATGATCAGCCATGATCATATTGAATGGCGGTGCAGGCTCGAAGGGCCGAATGGCCTACTCCTGCACCTAATTTCTATGTTTCTATGTTTCTATGAGTCGGGGGATATGGGGAGAGGGCAGGAACGGGGTACTAATTGGGAATGATCAGCCATGATCACATTGAATGGCGGTGCTGGCTCGAAGGGCCAAATGGCCTACTCCTGCACCTATTGTCTATTGTCTAATGCCTATAAAACAAGAATGTGTGAAGTACTCACTAGGTCAGGCAGCAACTGCAGAAAAAGCAGAGTTCAGGTGCTCTTAATAATATTTCAGATGGATAAATAGTGATTACAAGTGAATCAGAGGTTGCATGAGCTGACTCAAACTTCCTTCGAAACAATTCCAGCTCTGATTCATTTTTAATCTCCAGTGTATGTTCTTAATCAAAGCTGTGCAACATTCATTATCAAAAATGGTTTGCTATTCCCATAGATCGAGGTCGCCTTCCTTTTCTCCAGATACAACAACATTATCTGACTGTTTGAAATCCCAGGGTGTGGATATCATATTTAAATATGGCTGGTTAACATTTGCTGTGTCCAAACAAGATTGAGGGTTGAACTGAGGTTTATGTCCACTTATGATGAGCAGGTTGACAAACGCCAAGGCAATTACCAGGTTATGATTTAAGTGTGCTAATATTTCTGTAGCCTGAGGTATTTGTTGTAGAGGGACTAAACCAGGTAAGCCCCAGGTAATCCCGACTGCTTGCAAAAAGAAAGGGAGAAAATTTTGGCTCTAGAAAAAGGAAAAAAAATCTGTAAAATTTATGCTTGGCCATTTTCAAGTGATATTAGGAGCACTTTTACATTCATGTCAGTAGAAATATTGAAACAATTTCCACTACAACTGTAAAAGACAATGAGCCAGAGTTTGCTGGTTAGCGGACTGATTTTCATTGACTCTGAGCAAAAATATATCTTGCAGTCATTCCACTGGGAATGCTTAGAAAGGTGGGATGGATTTTCTGCCCAGCACCACTGTGCATCCTCAGGACATACAGGGGCATTACGTGGGTCCATAAAATGAGAAGGACATTTTTGGTCAGTTTATTCACACCTGGAGACTCAGCTGCAATTGTGAAATTAGGTTGATGGCAATGTGGGGAGAATGGAATGGGATGAGTGTAAATTAATGCTTGATGTTTGTTGGAGACCTGTTGCACCAAAGGACCTGTTTCGGTGCTGTTCAATTAAATGACTATGAAACGCTGTTGAGAAACTCTGCAACGTTATAAACTGTAAGTATTGTAAAAAATATTAATCCAATATTAAAAAATCTAAATTCGCAAGCTGTAAGAAATGAGGAATTACTTTATCAGAAAACTTTTCAAATTAATAACTCATCCCTGGTTCTCTACAGCGCATGCCTTCTTTTCCATTAAAATCAAGTCAAGAACTGTACTTGTAAGCAACACTAATTAAAGTATACAATAATACCAAGCCAATTAACCTACAAACCTGCGGGAGGGAACGTGCAGATTCTAGTTTAAACCGAAGATAGACACAAAATACTGGAGTAACTCAGCAGGACAGGCAGCATCTCTGGAGAGAAGGAATGGGCGACATTTCGGGTCAAGACCCATCTTCAAACCCAACCCGACCCGAAACGTCGCCCATTCCTTCTCCCAAGAGATGCTGCCTGTCCCGCTGTGTTACTCCAGCATTTAGTGTCTACATTCGATTTAAAGCAGCATCTGCAATTCTTTCCTACACAATAAAAACTATGATGCAGGATGACCCTATATTTACTTTCAGCGAATACAATGCTGTGCATTTAGGAACAAAACATGCAAGCTAGTGATCACTTCACTGCTGTAGCCTGGCTTATCTCATTGCTCTCTCTCTCCTGTTCCATGCACCCTGCCCCCATTTGTCCCTCTTTGACCATAGAACTGCAGAGCTGGTGGTTATCTGTCATTCCAGAGATTTAGTTTAAATAAAATTCTTGTGACAGTAATCAGCCTGATTTTTTTCCCCCCAATTGTCTGCCACACACCTTAAAGATTAGAGTCAGATTGTGTGCTACTTGATGGACAGTTCTGGTGCCTGCTCCAGTTCTGTGCCGGCCTAAAATATGCAGGCTTTGTATATTTGCATAAGACCTTTGGCCGTCAGGCACCATTTCTGATCTGAAGCAAAGTTTTCTTCAAGTTTATATTGCAACGGGTAACCTGGGGCTTAAGTTGGTAATTTCTCCCCGAATGCATTCTGAGTCGGTGTCAGTATACAGCATTGCTGGCTGCAAATTCCTATTTTCCACGTTCAGAGGAATGCTGAAGTTGCTCTCATAGCCGACAAAATCCAAACCAGTGTTTTTGACTCCAGAATGTTTGGCTAATTTAAAATTCTGGCTGATGGATTGTTGTGTAAGAGTATCATGGAATTGAGTTACACACCTGCCTTATGGAGTTTTGGAATTAATCCTGTTGCCTTTGTTCATGAAGAAGTAGGGGTGTGGGCAAAGCAGGCGATTACTTCAGGAGTGGGGATGCAGTGTGCCGTATCCAATATGTTGTACGCGATTTAAAAGGGAATTAAGAACAATTAATTTTGCAGCACAGCAATAGGCCTTTGACCTAGCAACTCCGAGCCGTGTCCCAGGAGTTCCCTTCCACCTTCCACCTCACATCATCTCACCCACCAAGCACTTCATTCCATTCCTTTTTCCCTCACTTAGCTAGTCGCCTAGCTTTATTTTAAATGTCTTACCAGTATTTGGTAGCATGTCCTACTGCACCTACCAACATTTTCCTTCTTGTCTTTTTCCTTCTTGCCTTCAGCGTGTCTGGAACATGGCTGACCCCGCTGATTCAGGAGCCCAACGTGAGCAACAGTTGCCTCCACTGCCGCCTGGCTGGGAAGAGAAAACGGATAACCTCGGTCGGACTTACTATGTGAATCATAACAATAGGACAACGCAGTGGCAGCGACCAAGTCTAGTGTAAGTTCTTGTCCTGGTCTATAGTTTATCATGCACAGTTTATCATCCAAATAATTGTCTCAGCATATTTTGTCACCATGGCTCCTTCTGGTATTTAAATAATAGTACTTTGGATTTAACAGGTAGCATTGACTAGCTAATGACTGCCAGTTGTATTTCTCTGGGTGTTTAAGTTGTGAAATGCCGATCGCCCCATTTGTTCATACAAGGTAAAATATAAAATATAAAATGCCTTTACTTAATATGTTCACAGCCCAACTGCCAGGGGAGCAAGCATGTAACATAATTATTTTATTTTCCTATTTTGTTAACTTAGTTACTTCAATGTGCAAACAAGGAAATGCAGATGCTGGTTTACAAATAAAAGTGCTGGAGTAATAGAGCGGGTCAGGCATCATCTCTGGACAACATAGAAAGGCAACGTTACCAGCCGGGACCCTTGTTCAGACTCATTTCAACACTCGGTCTGAAGAAGGGTCCCGACCCAAAATGACACTTATCCATGTTCTCCAGAGATGCTGCTTGATCCGCTGAATTACTCCAGCACTCTGTGTCTCTTCTTTCAATTACCCAATGATATTTGAACCTGGTGAAACCACTATAATCCTGTTACAGTTGATGTGCACCCCAGGTTCGAAAGCACTAACATGGCATGCTGCCAAAGAAAGATGAGGTTATTTTTTAACATTCAACTTGAAGAATTCTCAGGAACATTCAAAATCTAAAACAGTACACTGAGGAAATACAAACAATATATGTCTAATTTAAAAAAAAAACCCAATGAGATGCTAAAAGTTATAAAGGGTGGATAGAAAAAATGTGAAGTTTTTAAAAAAGTAACTAATAATGTTATGCCGTGTGATGGGAGGGTGGCTAATATTGTGCCTCTTTTTAAGAAGGGTTGCAAGGAAAAGTCTGGGAACAGGTGACCAGCAACCCTAACGCCATCAACTGCCAGATGACTGCAGGGTTAAGGGCCTTTCCCACTTTCACAACCTCTGCCGAGTTTGCCCTTGACTCATACTCGTAGCATGGTCGTCACGAGGTCGCAGGTAGCAGGCCGTGATGCTAGTCGTAGGTACTCGTGGCATCAAGTAAATCGGGGCGTTTTTCAAGCATGATGAAAAATGTCCACGAGTAAAAAAAGGTTGTGAATTAGGTCGTGAAAGCGGGACTGGCCCTTAAATGTTGTGCCTCTACCTAAGAAAGGCTGCAAGGAATAAAAGGGACAACATAGCCCAGTAAGCCTAATGTCTGCAGGAGGTAAGTTGCAGGAGAGGAGTATGAGGGATAAGATGCATATGTATTTGGATAGACAGAGAATGATTGGGGATTGTCAACATGGTTTTGCACAGGGCAGGAGATCAAGTCTTACCAATCTTGAGTTTTTTTGAGGAAGTAACCAAAAAGATTAATGAGGGCAAAGCAATAGATGTTGTCCACGACGTCAGCAAGGCATTTGATGAGGTTCTGCATGGTATGCTACTCTGGAAGATTAGATCGCATGGAGATTCAGGGAGAGTAGCTAAATGGATACAGAATTGGTGGTGAATGGTATAGGAAGGAACTGCAGATGCTGGTTTAAACCGAAGATAGATGCAAAAAACTGGAGTAACTCAGTGGGGCAGGCAGCATCTCTGGAGAAAAGGAACTGGTGACATTTCAGGTTGTGATCCTTCTTCAGATTGGTTAAGGATAAGGGAAATGAGAGATATAGACGATGATGTAGAGAGATAAAGAACAATGAATGAAAGTTATGCAAAAATGCAATGATGATAAAGGAAACAGGCCATTGTTAGCTGTTTGTTGGGTGAAAACGAGAAGCTAATGCGACTTGGGTGGGGTGGGATAGAGCGAGAGGGAATGTCGTGTTACTTAACGTTAGACACATTAATATTCATACCACTGGGCTGTATATAAGCTGCCCAAATGCAATATGAGATGCTGTTCCTTCTATTTGTGTTTAGCCTCACTCTGACAATGGAGGAGACCTAGGACAGAAAGGTCAGCGTGGGAATGGGAAGGAAAATTAAAATGTTTAGCAACTGGGAGATCAGGTAGGTTCAGGCAGACTGAGCGAAGGTATTCAGCGAAACGATCGTCCAGTCTACGTTTGGTCTCACCAATGTATAAGAGTCCACATCTCAAACAACGGATATAATAGATGAGGTCGGAGGAAGTGCAAGTGAACCTCTGCCTAACCTGAAAAGACTGTTGGGGTCCCTGGACAGAGTCGAGTGAGGAGGTATAGGGACAAGTGTTGCATCTTCCACAGATGCAGGGGAAGGTACCTGGGGAGGGGATGGTTTAGGTGGGAAGGGATGAGTTAGCCAGGGTGTTGCGGAGTGTACGGTCATTGCGGAAGACGGAAAGGGGTGGAGACCCTGTGTCTATTTCTTCTTTCTATTACCCAATGATATTTGAACCTCTTGAACCCACTATAATCCTGTTGCAGTTGATGTGCACCCCAGGTTAGAAAGCTAGTGTTGGGATCCCTTTGGAGCTGGTGAAAATTTCAGAGGATTATGTGGTGGGTGCGATGGTTGATGGAATGAAAGGTAAGGACTAGGGCAGGGGTGGGGAACCTTTTCATGTTGGAATGCCGCATTCAATTAGCTGTAATCTAATAAGGCTGCATCCATGAAATTTCAATTAGATATACTTCAAAATGTACATTATTTTGTAAAAATCTAACTACTATGTACAAACTTCACGAAAATCAAAAAAAATCTTACTACTAAAGTTAACTAACATTTTTAATGACTTTGTTGTGACTACTTTTTGTGGGAAAGTATTTGAATATTTGGTTGCACCATGGAGGTACGCAATTTCAGCTGATCTTCTAGATGGGTATCCATGATTTGTGACCTTAAGGACGTCTTGATTTGGGTTAGGTAGGAGAACGTAGATTTGTACCAATGTGGTTGAAAAGCAAGAAAGCATTTTTCGTGCATGTTGCCGAAGATTAGGTATTCTATTGCATTTTTCCATATTTCAATCGGATGTTTCTTAGCGTCAAATAAGGACTTTAAAATGTCATCTTCTGAGTGCTCAATCAATTCCATCTGTACTTCTTTAGGAGCCTTGGAGACATCAACTAGGTGAGGTTGAAATGATAATTTGAATGCTAAAAAATGCTAATTTCGTTGAATCTTCTTGTACTCTTTGGTATTTTAAATACGTTCTTTTTAAGATTAAAATAAAAATAATAAAAGACGAACAAAAACATATTGATAAAAATAAAAGGATTTGTTCTACAAAATTTGGATTCATTCAAAAGGCCGCACTTAATGGCCTAGAAGGCCGCAGGTTCCCCACCCCTGGGCTCGTGGGACTCTCTGTTGCAACTAGGGGGAGGGGGAGCAGGGGCGGAGCTGCGGGATACTGTGGAGACAAGAGTGAGGGCCTCATCTAAAATGGGAGAGGGGAACCCCCATTCCCTAAAGAATGAGGACCTCGGTTGTCCTGGTATGGACCACCTCATCTTGGGCTCAGATGCGGAGAACACTGAGGAATTGGGAGTAGAGGATAGAGTCTTTGCAGGAAGCAGAGTGGGAAGAAGTGTACTCAAGATGGTTGTGGGAGTCAGTGGTTTGTAATAGACGTCAGTCAATAATCTATTTTTTGTAATGGAGACTGTGAGATCTAGAAAGGGGAGGGAGGTGTCAGAGATCGTCCAAGAACATTTGAGTGCAGGATGAAAATTGGTGATGAAGTTGACAAAGTGCAGGAGGTAGCAGCAATGCAGTCGCCAATGTAACAGAGATAGTGCTCAGGGATAGGGCCAGTGTACGCCTGGAACAGGGGTGTTCAACGTGGTGATGAAAGGTTGTTTATCAGACCAGAGGCCTGTGACCAGTCGTGTGCCTCAGGGATTAGTGCTGGGCCCATTACTGTTTGTGGTTTATACCAACGATTTGGATATATAATTAATGGCAAGACCCTTAACAGCATTGATGTACCCGAAGGATCTTGTGGTTTAGGTCCATAGGTCCATGAAAGTGATAACAGAAGTAGATAGTGTGGTATAGAGGTGTAGGGTATGCTTGCCTTCATTGATTGGGATCATTGATTAAAAGTGTCATAAAGTATTGTTGCAGGTAAGACTTTGATTAAGTTGCATTTAGTGTGCAGTTCTGGTTGCCCCATTACAGGAAGCACGTGGTGTGCAGAAGAGGATGCCTGGATAAGAGGCTATCAACTACAAGGGTTGACAAACTGGGGTTGTTTTGTCTCAAAAACCATAGGTTGAGGGGAGTCCTGATAGAAGTATGTAAAATGATGAGAGGCATTGATAGGTTTGACCAGTGTTTCGCAACCGGGATTCTCAGAATGTTAGGGTTTCTCGAGAGATCGCTAGGGGTTCCGAGAGAAATAGTGATGAACTAGACGAGGGGTGTCAAACTACCGGCCCGCGGCCCTGATGCGGCTCGCGAAGGGTTCCAGTCTGGCCCGTGGAATAATTTCCCCAATGCCACAGCGGGCTGCAGCTGTCCCCAGTGCCCTGTCCCCCTGAGCTGCTGCTCGTACGTGTGACTCATCTCCCTAGTCAGCCGCTGCTCCTTATATGGCGTGAGAGGCCGCGGCTGCGTGCTGCCAGCATTGTGACGACTACTTGACTGACACCCGACACGAACAATCGAACCGCAGATGCTGCTGGGGGGGGGGGCAAACGTGGCGAGGGCCAGACAAACGGGCTGGCCGTCACCCTGCATGACTGACAGTGACTGTAGTGTACCTGGACTTGCAGAGAGTATTTGATAAGGTCCCACATAGGAGATTAATGGGCAAAATTAGGATAATTGGGGGTAGGGTGCTGACATGGATAGAAAATTGGTTGGCAGACAGGAAACAAAGAGTACAGATTAACAGGTCCCTTTCAGAATGGCAAGCAGTGACTAGTGGGATACCGCAAGGCTCGGTGCTGGGACCGCAGCTATTTACAATATATATTAATGATTTCGATGAAGGGATTCAAAGTAACATTAGTAAATTTGCAGATGACACAAAGTTGGGTGGTAGTATGAACTGTGAGGAGGATGCTATGAGAATGCAGGGTGACTTGGACAAGTTGGGTGAGTGGGCAGATGCATGGCAGATGCAGTTTAATGTGAGGTTATCCACTTTGGTAGCAAAAATAGTAAGGCAGGTTACTATCTAAATGGTGTCAAGTTGGGAAAAGTGGAAGTACAACGGGATCTGGGGGTCCTTCTTCATCAGTCAATGAAAGTAAACATGCAGGTACAGGCAGTGAAGAAAGCGAATGGCATCGAGTCTGGGGAAACTTAAGAAGGGTTTTGGCCCGAAACGTTGCCTATTTCCTTCGCTCCATAGATGCTGCTGCACCCGCTGAGTTTCTCCAACATTTTTGTGTACCAAGCGAATAGCATGTTTCCAAGTTTGCGGATGACACTAAGCTGGGGTGCATTGTTAGCTGTGAGGAGAATGCTAGGAGGCTGCAAGGTGACTTGGATAGGCTGGGCGAGTGGGCAAATGCATGGCAGATGCAGTATAATGTGGATAAATGTGAGGTTATCCACTTTGGTGGCAAAAACAGGAAAGCAGACTATTTTCTAAATGGTGGCCGATTAGGAAAAGGGGAGATGCAACGAGACCTGGGTGTCATGGTACACCAGTCATTGAAAGTAGGCATGCAGGTGCAGCAGGCAGTGAAGAAGGCGAATGGTATGTTAGCATTCATAGCAAAAGGATTTGAGTATAGGAGCAGGGAGGTTCTAATGCAGTTGTACAGGGTCTTGGTGAGATCACACCTGGAGTATAGCGTACAGTTTTGGTCTCCAAATCTGAGTAAGGACATTATTGCCATAGAGGGAGTGCAGAGAAGGTTCACCAGACTGATTCCTGGGATGTCAGGACTTTCATATGAAGAAAGACTGGATAGGCTTGGCTTGTACTCGCTAGAATTTAGGAGATTGAGGGGGCTCTTATAGAAATGTACAAAATTCTTAATGGGTTGGACAGGCTAGATGCAGGAAGATTGTTCCCGATGTTGGGGAAGTCCAGGACAAGGGGTCACAGCTTAAGGATAGAGGGGAAATCCTTTAGGACCGAGATGAGAAAAACCTTTTTCACACAGAGAGTGGTGAATCTCTGGAACTCTCTGCCACAGAAGGTAGTTGAAGCCAGTTCATTGGCTATATTTAAGAGGGAGTTAGAAGTGGCCCTTGCGGCTAAAGGGATCATAGGGTATGGAGAGAAGGCAGGTATGGGATACTGAGTTGGATGATCAGCCATGATCATATTGAATGGTGGTGCAGGCTTGACGCGCAGAATGGCCTACTCCTGCACCTATTTTCTATGTTTTCTATGTTCATAACAAGAGGAGTTGAGTACAGGAGCAAAGAGGTCCTTCTGCAGTTGTATAGGGCCCTTGTGAGACCACACCTGAGGTATTGCGTGCAGTTTTGGTCCCCAAATTTGAGGTAGGACATTCTTGCTGTTCATGCAGCGTAGGTTTACAAGGTTAATTCCCGGGATGGTGGGACTGTCATTTGCTGAGAGAATGGAACGGCTGGGCTTGTACACTCTGGAATTTAGAAGGATGAGAGGGTATTTCATTGAAACATATAAGATTGTTAAGGGTTTGGACACGCTAGAGGCAGGAAACATGTCTCTCTTGGACTAAAATGGTGGGAGAGAAATATCTCTGATCTGTATCTGCTAATGTACGATTTCAAATGGTTTATGAATGGAAAGCGTGTGACTCCCAAAACAATCTTAGCCAAAATAACATTGTTTTTTCTCACTCTCATCACAACTTTCTTGTAGCCTATTACTGTTAGTTAATACTAATCATAAAAGTAATGCTTGCTAGGCAATCTTCTTCATAAGAAACATAAATCGTAAAGTGAAACACTTTGAAAGCAGAGATTGAGACACATGAGAGCAAGTTGAAAAAATGTAGGCAACAAAAGCAGTGGGAGCATGCGAGCGTGCATTCGCGTGTGCCCAACTGATCTGGCCCGCATGGTCGCATTTTGCCCAATCCGGCCTGTGAGTTTTACACCCCTGAAATAGACCAAGCGTGGACCTGTTGGGTCCCACTCCCCCAATGCAATATTCCCCCAGTAGCACTCACCTATTCACAGCCCAGCAATCCTAACCCAGCTGCACAGGCGTGACTGACGGGTCCCTGTTATGACGCCAGAGATCACCGTTGTGATGCGAGTCAAATGGCGATTTCAAAATGGCGGCGGGCCTGGCTACCCGCGACTCAGGGGTTCCCTGAGACATGAAAATTATTTCAAGGGTTCCGCAAGGGTAAAGAGGTTGAGAAACGCTGGGCGAGACAGTCAGAACCTTTATCGCAGGGTGGATGTCAAAGATTAGAGAGATTGCTTTGAGATGAGAGGGGCAAAGTTTAACAGAGATTTGTAGGACATGTTTTTGACGCAGAGTGGTGGGTGCCCAGTACATGCTGCCAGGGGTGGTGGCGAACACAGGTATATTCGTGCCATTAACAAAACTTTTAGACGCATGAATATGCAGGGAGTGAAGGGATATGGATCATATGCAGGCAGAGAATATTAATTAAACTTGCCATTATGTTCATCATGGATATTGTGAGCAGAAGGGAGGGCCTGTTACTGTGCTGTTGTTCTTAATGTTCTATGGTCTGGAACCAGAATGAGAGAGTTTAAGATAAATGCAAAGAGCCAATAAAACAAGGTTGGTGGGACTGGTCGCCACTGAGAAAATATATGTGAGTGACAGAAGTTAACATTTTAGAAGTAAGAAGCATCAGAGCCAGATTACTCTGCCTGCACATGATGCAGAGCCAGACATATGATTACTGCGCAAACACCTCATAAGTGGTTATCTCGCCCAGGTTGTCTCCTCAAGTTGGTTATCTCCTCAATTTGTAGCACAGTGGTAATTTGCTGCCTTGTAGGGCCAGTGCCCCGTGTTCGATCCTGACTACAGGTGCTGTCTGTGAGGAGTTTGTATGTAACTGCATGGGTTTTCTCCGGGTGCTTAGATTTTCTCCCACATTCCAAAGTCGTGCAAGTTTGTAGGTTAATTGGCTTAGATAAAATGCCCCTTGTGAGTAGAATGCAAAACTGGGATAATATAGAATTAGTGTATGGGTGATTGTTGGTCAGCATGTAATCAGTGGGCCGAAGGGCCTGTTTCCATCCTGTATCTCTAAATTAAAGTAATAAATAATTAAAAATTTAACTAAATGAAACTAAAAAAAAGGCCATAAATAATGGGAACAATATTGAGGAAAAGATTTACAGGGAAATTGCCAAGATCTATGGAAACCCCCAAGGAATCTTGATTCACTGAACCAAATAGAAACTGAAATAACGTAATGGGAGTTTCTGATTGAGTTATGGAGAACATCAGTTGATCAGTGGGTTTCTGGCCCAACAAGGAAGGTACAGTTGCTGAGCTTGGTTCTCAGAAATAAGCTATCCCAAATGGAGAAGTATCAGTAGCAGAATATCCAGGAAATTATGGTGATATCCTAATGTTGAGAATTGCTCAGATATAGATTCTTCCAAAGTAAAAATAATAGGACCAAGAGGGGTTGACAGGACAGAACTGAGATAAACTGGGACCTAAGCTTGGTAGACAAACTAGAACTGAACAACTGCAGGCCTTGGGGATGTTTCAGTTGCAGTCAAGCTACATTTCTATGATGGTGAAGAGTAGAGAAATTAAAGGGAGAACTTCAAGGATGGGGAAAAAAAGGGTAAGACAGACAAAAAAGCAAAACGAGCAGATACATTACAGACAGTTTAACCTTGGTGGTCAGGTACGTCCCAGAAACAATAATCAATCATATGGACAGATGTGAATTGATTAGATAAAGCCACCATGGATTTGTTAAAGTTAGATGTGTGTAATCAAATTGTCAGGGTTTTTTGATAAACCCTTGATAAGGGAACTGATGTTCACATTGACTTACAAAATAAACTTGATAAAATGCTACATAATAGGCATTTCATCAAAACTGAGTCTTGGAATATTGTTGCATGCCCATAATTGGGAAAAAGAAAGAGAAAGCAGAGATCAGTTTAAAAAAAAAGTCTACATTTTAGTCTGAAGAGAAGTGTACAGAAGAATTCCAAAAACTTTGGTCTGAGGATTAGTGCTTTTTGTCATAAATAATAATTAATTGTAATTGTGTGCATTGAGCACAACTTCAAAAGGTGCCATTGATATTAATCTTGGAGGTGCAAGACACCGTGAGGATTGTAATTGATTCAAGAAGATAGTAACAGGTTGCTGGAACATGGATGAACAAGAAAGAGATAAAATGTAATGCTGAGAAATGTGAAGTGTTACACTTTGGTAGGAACAATAAGAAAAGTCAATACAATGGAGGTGGCATAATTCTAAAAGGGGTACAGCTGGCAATATTTGAACATGACGGGCATTTTAAGAAGATGGTTAAAACATAATATAGGATGCTGGTTTTATGAAAACAGTCAGAGGATACCAAAGCAAGGAAGTTTCGCTGCACCTCTATTAAATGCTGTTTTAGCATCATCTGAATTATTGTGCCCATCTCTGGATGCAACACTTTTGTAAAGAAGTAAAGGCTTTGGAGAGGATGCAAAGGAAATGTATTAATACGGCCCAGGGTTTGATGGGTTGTCATTATATGCTTCGCTGTGGAAGAATGTTGTGAGGAGATCTGATGGAAATATTTGAAATCTTACAGGGTTTCACAAAGTTTTGGCCTCTTGTTTGTGAAATAAGCAATGTACTACCCATTGGAGGGACAACTGATACATCTTGCACAAGTCATTATCTCTGCACTGCGCATCAATGTAAGTTCTTAACAATATCTGCTGACTAGGCATCTTTATTTCTTAATTTATATTCAGGGTTTGGATGTGAATATAGGAGGCATGCTTAGTAAGTTTGCAAATGACACTAAAATTGGTGGTTTTGTGGACATTGGAGAAGGTTAACTATGATTCCCATGGCATCTCGATCAATTGAGCCATTAGGCTGAGGAATGACAGATGGAGTTTAATTCAGATAAATGCAAGGTATTGCATTTTGGTATGAGTAAACAAGGTAGGGCTTATATAGTAAATGTTAGGGCCTTTGGGAGTATTTTGGAAAAGACAGAATTTTTGAGAGACCCAGGGATCTCATACACAGTTCCATGAAGGTGATGACACAGAAAAACAGGGTGATGAAGAAGGCATTCGGCACTTTTGCCTTCAGTGGTCAGGGTATTTAGTACAGGAGTTTGGATGTCATGTGACTGCTTGCAAAGACATTGGTATGGCCACATTTGGAGTATTGTGTACAGTTCTGATCACCCTACCAAAGGAAGGATGTTCTTAAACTGGAAACGGTGCAAAATAGATTTGTAAGATTGTACTGGATCTGGTGGTAAGGAGAAGATGGATAGGCTGGATCTTTTTTTGCTTGGAATGTAGGAAGCTGAGGGGTGACCTTATAGAGATTCATGAGAAGCATCGAGAAGATGAACAGCCAGTCTTTTATCCAGGATCAGGAAGTCTAAAACTAGAGAGCATAGGTTTATGAGAGGGGAAATCGTTAGTAGGATTCTGAGAGGCAACTTTTTCACACAGAGGATGATAGGTATCTGGAATGAGCTGCCAAAGGAAGAGGTTAAGGCAGGTACAGTTAGGACATTTAAAAGACCCTTCGACAGGTACGTGAATAGGAAAGGTTTGGAGGGAGTGGGCCAGGCACAGGCAGTGGAACGCATATGGTTCTGTAACTTAGTCGGCATAGGCTGTATTGCTTTCCCAGGCAGCACAGCTCTATGACGCCTTGACTCTTATAGATCAAGATAATGTTTCAGTTCGCAAAGGGGCCAAGCGCCAAAGAACATAGAATTAAGAAGGCTAACAAGCAACTGTAGGTGCTAAGAGACTGAAATGCACTGCCAATCCAACAAGTGAAGACAGATTTCATTGCATCGTTCAATATGGAGCAGCATAAATATATGAAAGTAAAGAACTTGCAGGGATTTGGAGAGAGGATGGAGCTTTAGGACAAGCTAGGCATTCTTCCATGCTATAACCATTCTGTGACAAAGGACAAAGGACATTTATTGTCACATACACCAATTGGTGCAGTGAAATTTGAGTTACCATTGCAGCACACAAATAACATAAACACAACATTATAGAATTAAATATTAAACATAAAAACATCCCCCCACAGAGAAATCAACATTTCCCACTGTGAGGGAAGGCAACAAAGTTCAGTCATGTTTCTCTTGTTCACCCGTGGTCAGGGCCTATTGAGGCGTCTGCAGTCGCCGCAACGGCGGCCCGATGTTTCAGGCCCTCTCTCCGGGATGATCGGATGATCGGAGCTCCGGCGTCGGAACGGAAGAACACTCTCAGTTGCTTGCAGTTTCCGAATCGGCCGCTTCCTACTGGAGACCGCGGCTTCTGAAGTCTTGCTGCTTTCTAACCAGAAAGCAGCAACGTCCATAGGGGTTGTTGTTTTCTGGTTATTCATCGATTTCAATGTTTAATGTGCACATCTGCACTGAAATCATTCTGCAGGAATGGAGGAACGAGGTATCGTCAAAATTAATTCCTGCAAATGCCAAAATTTGAAATGGTGCTGTACAATTTGATCTGTAATAGTTTTTGATGTTGTTGGATTTCCTTTCCCAAATCTGTGCCATTGCTTTTTGATACATAGAAACATAGAAACATAGAAATTAGGTGCAGGAGTAGGCCATTCGGCCCTTCGAGCCTGCACCGCCATTCAATATGATCATGGCTGATCATCCAACTCAGTATCCCATACCTGCCTTCTCTCCATACCCCCTGATCCCCTTAGCCACAAGGGCCATATCTAACTCCCTCTTAAATATAGCCAATGAACTGGCCTCAACTACCCTCTGTGGCAGGGAGTTCCAGAGATTCACCACTCTCTGTGTGAAAAAAGTTCTTCTCATCTCATACCTTGTGCATGGTGAATTAGACACCAAATCCTGGAGTAATTCAATGGGTCAGGCATCATCTCTGGAGAACATGGATAGTTTAGTTTGGTTTAGAGATACAGTGCGGAAGTAGGCCCTTCGGCCCACCGGGTACACGCTGACCACCTGCACTTTAACCGAAGATTTCGGCGAAAACCCATGCAGGTCACGGGGAGAATGTATAAACTCCGTATAGACAGCACATGCAGCCAGAATCGAACCTGGGTCTCCGTTGCTGCATTCGCTGTAAGGCAGCAACTCTACTGCTGCGCCACTGTGACCGCTTTCGAGTCGGGAACCTTTCAAAAGAAGAAGAGTCTGAAGAAAGTTCACGATCTCCAATGGACATGTTCTCCTGAGATGTTGACTGGCCAACAGAAATAACCCCAACACTTTGTGTCTTTTTTGTATTAACCAGCATCTGCAGTCCATTGTGTCCGAGTGGTGAATTAGTGTTGGTTACATGAGAACTTATTCTCAATATTTTGCAGAGATGTGGAAAATGAATCAGACAGCAACATTCGGCACATCCAGCAAGAAGCCCACCGAGTGTTTCGGTCACGCCGGCACATTAGCGAAGACTTGGAGACCACTGATAATCGGGACGGCGGCGACGTAAGAAATCCAAGAATAGTTTTTCTTTGTAGTACAATCCGTTCTTCGGATATTAACTGTTCTCGTTATTTACCGTGTTTTTGAAAGGCTGATTTAATGGCATTAATCGAAAATAAGTCTGGGTATGTTCTGCCCCAACCATTCACTTACCAACGAATACAAGACAAAGGAAAATTAATTGTGTGAGATTATATTGTTGAAAAATGTTCAAATGAGTTGTAACAAGAGATAGTGTTCAAAATAGCATTACAGGCTGACCATATTTGGAAATGCCCATTATAATTAAGTTCTATTTTTATGTTTAAAAGAAACTTTATCTTGTTTAAATGTGAATTAAACTAAATCTTCTAAATATTACTTTTACATTGAATAATAAATCAGCAACAAGGGGGTTATGGATAATTCCGGTTAAGTATTACGACTGCCATATTTTGTGCATCCCTTTTCAATATTTTGTGTTGCTATCACATTGACTTCCAGGTAATCATTATATCAAGTCTGTTTCTAATCAGCTTCATGTATTTTTTTAATGCAATGAATGCACCAGCAAAAAAGCTGAACAGCAAAAAAGAAAGAGATCATTCGTGCATTAATCAAGTATTTTTATGTCCTTTTACATAAAAGTCAGTGAAATCTAGTCTTTGCTGGAAGGCAGGAAATGAGAACACAAGGTTCAAGGCTTGGCACAATACACACTGATGTTGTTTGAAATATAAATATTGACCATGATCAATGGAAAATATTGTTGTTTTTCAAATAATCATGTGAGATCTCTGAAATCATTTGAGGGGCTTTGCTCATACCAAAAATAGCATTCTAATGAGTGGTGCAATTATTTTGTATTATACTGAATTATCAGTGTGGATTGAATGTTTATTTTCTGGAGTGAGTTTAGTAATGTGTATATTAGATAAAATCATCAAGTTATCAGAGTAAGCCTGTGAGTTGCGTGACTCATTGTTCCTTCCAAGAGGTCGAAACTGATTCAGATTTAATCTCTGCTACATACTGTTTATCTAAATATGCAACACTTAAAATCAGAAATAAATAGCTGTTCAGTAAAGCTAGAGTTAAGAAAGACAATTATGTGGCTTTTCTCAATATACCACAAAACAGCTTTACAAAGTGGATAGACATAGCGGGAAAGGCAGCATCTCTGGAAATAAGGAACGGGTGACGTTTCGGGTCGAGACTCTTCTTCAGACTTTACAAAGCATTACAAGCATTACAGCATTAAGCATTACAAAATGGTCCTTGTTCAAACATCCTGGGTGTACCTACCAGAGGGATTCATTGTATCGAAATGTGGCTGATCTACAGTACCTGAGTATGACTGGGCAAAGAGAGAATTGCAGAGGTGTCCTTATCACATAAGTTGACAAAGCCAATAGATTGAGGCTGATTTAGAAAATCGGTGGGGGCCATCGTGAAATTATACCATGCCAGAAATAAATACCGCTCATCAGCAGAACAAAAAATACAAGAGATCCTCAGTGATTTAAAAAATTCCCTCTTGAAGCTATTCTAGGTGTACTAGGCTGGAATAAGGTTGCCTGATTATTCTTCTTCCCCAGCCACACTTCCACCCAATTTCTGGGTCACAGTGATGGAGCTTCACACCTTTCCTCAGCTCATCATAGATGTGGTGAGGAACTGAATTAAAGATGAAACCCATGTTTACCCACTGCATTATTTTGAGGTAGATAAAAATGCTGGAGAAACTCAGCAGGTGAGGCAGCATCTATGGAGTGAAGGAAAAGGTGACATTTCGGGTCAAGACCATTCTTCAGATATTATTTTGAGGATTTGTTTTTAAATCTAGTGTGACTCTGCATGAATGAATTAAGTGACTATGACTTTAAAAAACAGTGTTTATGATTATGTTGTCTACTAAAGTCTACTATGAATGCTATTTGGCATAACAAAGCAATGTTTGTATGTTTTATTGTATAGCCATGGGAAACCATCTCTGAAGAATCTTTTCTCGATGGTGATCAACTTTTCCAACCTTTACCCCCTCCTTCCACTCCACCAATTGCATCAGAGAGCAGCCTGCCTGACCTCTCTGATGAACTAAACAGGCGATTGCAAGTTGCTTCAGAGTTAAATGGGGAAGAACATGGTCCACATCCAGTGAGTATTTATATTTCAGCAATGGAGTTATGTCCATTGGTGTACATAGGGTGTACATATAGCTGCTAAATTTGTATAAGATAATTATAAGCAGTTGAATAAGGGTTAGGAATTAATAAGCTTTGGCTTCTTCCTGCTCCTTTTCGGACACATATGATTTCATTTATTTATAGATATTGTTTATGACACTTTATAAATATTTTTGTTTTGTTTTGTATGCTGTTTCACACTTGCTTTTTATTCTGTTCGAAATAAAGAATCAAACAAATAAATAAATAAATAGATAAATAAATAGCTGTCCAAATCTATCACATCACACTTATCGACAAATTATTTATTGTATTGATTAAAAATGAACTGGAGATGCTGATTTATATCAAAGATAGACACAAAATCCTGGAGTAACTCAGCAGGTCAGGCAACATCTCTGGAGAAAATGGATAGGTGATGTTTTGGGTTGGGACCCTTCTTCAGACTTATTGTAGGGGGGAGGAACTGGAAGCAAGAAAAGGACAGGTGTCCTGCTGCCAGCCCAGGACAAATCAGGGCTGGCAGCAGATGACATCAGGCAAGGTGGTTCGGAACAGCGTGATCTCAAGAGAGATACATCATTGGAAACTGTAGAACCGGTGAAGTGACCTTTAATAGAGAGCGTGGACAGTGGAGTGTTTGTTTAAGTTGCCTAAAATTAGAGAATTCAACGTTCGTACTGCTGGGTTGTAAGCTACCCAAGCGAAATATGAGGTGCTGTTTCCTCAATTTGCATGTGGCCTCACTCTGGGAATGGAGTCCATAAGTTGGGTGCAGGAGGTAGCCCTGATATTGTCATCGATGTAGCGGGGAAAGAGTTGGGGGATTGTACCAGCATATTTCCGGAATAAGGACTGGTCGATATAACCAACAAAAATGCAGGCGTAATTGGGGCCTATGCAAGTGCCCATCGCTGCACCTTTAACTTGGAGATAATTAGAAGAGTCAAAACAGAAGTTGTTGAGGGTGAGAACAAGTTCCCCTATGCGGTGGAGAGTGTTAATTGAGGAAAATTGGTTGGGTCTTTGCTCCAGGAAGAAATGGGGCCTTGAGCCCATCCTAGTGGGAGATGGGGATGTAGAGGAACTGGATATCCATGGTAAAGATGAGTGAACAGGGGCCCAGAAACTGAAAGATATTAAATAGTTGAAGGGCTTGTGAGGTGTGTAAGTTTTAGGTAACTTATACAAACACTCCCCTGAATTCCCCCAAAGAATTAAGATCAAATTTGAAGATGTTTTAGAACGATGATGTTTTAGACCATTTAGAACGGAGATGGGGAAAAACTTTTTCACCCAGAGAGTTGTGAATCTGTGGAATTCTCTGCCACAGAAGGCAGTGGATGCCGATTCTCTGGATGCTTTCAAGAGAGAGTTTGATAGAGCTCTTAAAGATAGCAGAGTCAGGGGATATGGGGAGAAGGCAGGAACAGGGTACTGATTGTGGATGATCAGCCATGATCACAATGAATGGCGGTGCTGGCTTAAAGGGCCGAATGGCCTCCTCCTGCACCTATTGTCTATTGCCTATTATTGTCTAATGTTTTCAATTGTTGTTATATGTGTATGGATCAAACAACCATCTCCCTGTCTTTTGGTTCTATATTTGCAATGATAAATGTAATATAATGAAATTTTTTTTAAACCCACATCCTATAAATTCACTCGATGTGAACAATACAATACAATACAATTTATTTGTCGTTTGGATCCCGTTAAGGTCCAAACGAAATGTCGTTTCTACAGTCATACATACAAAACGAAAAAGACCCAAGACACAACACAATTTACACAAACATCCTTCACAGCGCATCTTCTCCTCGTGAAGGAAGGCAAAAAAACACATGTCTCTCCGAGTATTTACTCTTTTTCTTTGAGAAATTGATTGTACACTCTATGTGGTGAAGGTGCTTCCCCAGTGTTGTGGATAGGTTTCAGAGCATGTGCAACTGATGACGAAATAACAATAATGTGTGACCAGATTGGGTAGAGAGAGATAGAACACTATCTGTGTTCTTCAGCAGTTGTTTCCCTTTTGCATTTGGGGGCTAGAGGTTACAGATTTGGGTCCTGCAAGGCAAAAATACAGTGCTAAAGCAATATTGTGATTCTTAAAAAAAAATCTTATATTAACCTAGTTCATATTCCTTCTTACATTTCTCAGAGTGAATCTCTTACAAGGATACGTTCCTATAGTGTAACAGATGGTATTGAAGATGAAGTTCAAGCCTCAATGGTAAATACGTTTATATCATTTTTTTTTCTTGTGTGCCTCTTTGTTCATTACTTTAAATTTCGAGACTTCTCTGCGAACCTTACTTTCTTGCAATTTCTCACTTTGCGTTGACATTCTTTCACCCCCATCTTCTCCAAGAAAGTGAATAAATCTAAACCAAACTCATGCAGACACTACTGGACACAGTTGCAAATGCTTATTCAATTGAGGCAGCATCTGTAGGAAGAGTAAAGTAGGTTATTAACCTGAAACATTAACCTTGTTTCTTCCCCACTTTTCTTGCCTTTAGTGCTCATGGGTTTGTCAATGCACTTGACATATGACTCTGAGTTATTGGCATAAAAACTTTACAAGCTTTTGGCTCTTTCTCTTTCAGGTAAACAGACGACTGCACAATGTTGCAAATCTGTTACTTGGTGTGATGGAATATTAGCTGTGTGGGTTGAGGACTATATCAAGAATGATATTTTGATCATTATTTGTCTCCCATTTCAGGTAGAATTGAAGATCTCAGGATATTGATTCTTAAGGCACTGTGTTTTGTTTTGGCAGCTTTTATTTAGCTAACAGACAAATTTTGAACCGCAGCACTTTTCATCATTTCAGTTGAGTCCCAAATAGATTTACATGCACTAAGTCCAGGTTCGAATGATGGCTTCAGTGATTGCAACGAAACGCTCTTAATTTCATCCTCAGGATTTAGGTGGTATTGGACGTGCGGATTTTTGGGACTATGGATGTTGCATACATTACACCAACTTTTTTTAAATTTCACTTATTTTTAAATGTTACACTGAAATGAACCTTGGTGAATGAGGGAAACAGACAGAACCCAGTGAGTTTCGGCTTGTCAAAGAGGCTGAATAAATACAAGCATTCCAAACCATGACCCACACTTCAGACACCGTCTGCCTGTCCAGACCCCAGCTCTTGCCGTAAACCCCGCCATGTCCCTGACTCCTGGTGATCCCGATCCTAACTCCTGCTCCACAGCCAGCTCACAAGCCCATTAATACCCTACTGACTGTGCAAATGGACAGATCCGCATAGAGCAAGTCCACACGTATTGAGGGCAGTGCACTAATGATGCCAGGTGTCCAATCATTGAGATTGCTGAACAAGCAGGTAGTAGACTGTCAGGGGTTTACTCCAGAGATTGGCACAAAATGCTGCAGTAACTCAGCGGGTCAGGCAACATCTCTGGAGAAAAATAATGGGTAATGTTTTGACGAGACCCTTCTTCAGACTGAACTGAAAGCTAATTTTCAAGAGAGAGTTAGATTTAGCTCTTAGTGTTAAAGGAATCAAGGGATATGAGGAAAAAGCAGGAACGAAGTAATGATTTTAGATAATCAGCCATGATCATATTGAATGGCAGTGCTGGCTCGAAGGTCCGTATGGCCTACTACTGCACCTATTTTTCTATGTTTTCTGTAACATCTATAATAATCGAGCTGTATGGAACGAGCTTTAGTCGGAGGTAGTTGAGGCACGTGCTATCACAACATTTAAGAAACATTTGGACAGGTACATGGATAAGACAGGTTTAGAGGGATATGGGCCAAATGCAGGCAGGCGTGACTAGTGTAGATGGAGCATGTAGGCCGGTGTAGGCAAGTTGGGCCAAAGGGCCTGTTTCCATGCTGCAAGACTCTATGACTCTAAACAACAAAAAGTTCAATACATAAAACAAAAATGACAACATAGTGCAGACGAAATAAAGCCAAGTCCCGAGTGCAAACAAGGTAGTTCAGGGTTGAGTTGGAGTTCAGAGTGTTAAGCAGCCTGATGGTTGCTGGGTACAAGCTGCTCTAGCACCTGGATATTATAGTTTTCAGACTTCACTACATTGTTCCAGATGGCAGGAGTGAAATGAGTGCATGGCCAGCGTGGTGTGGGTCCTTGATGCCTTTTTTTAGGCCATGCTTCCTGTATATCCCTTCAATGGCGGGGAGGTCAGTAACTGTGATGAACCAGGCAATGTTTGCCACTTCGTGAAACTTCCTTCATTCCTGGATGTTTCAGTTGCTGACCCAGGCTGTGATGCAACCAATCAATATGCACACTACCATACACCTGTGGAAGTTCAAGTAACTATTCGTCGATAGTCTAAGGAAGTAGAAGCATTGATGGGCTTTTTTTATGATTATATCAATGTGCTGGCTCCAGGACAATCTTCAGACATATGCTTGCCCAGAAACTTGAAGTTGTTGACTTTCTCCACCCCCAAGGCGTCGACGAAGACAGCTTTGTGAATCCTCAGCCTACCTCTTTTAAAGCCAACAAGCTGCTCCTTGGTCTTTCTGGTGCTGAGAGTAAGGTTGTTGTTCTGGCACCATTCAATCAGATGATCGATCTCCCTCTTATAGTCTGACTCACCATTACCCATAACTCGTCCAACAAAAGTGGTGTCATCGACGACTTTAAAGATGGAATTGGAACTGTGTCGGGCTACACAGTCATTAATTAGAGCAGGAGGCTGAGCAAAGAGCCTTGAGGTCCGTGCTGATGGTTATCGAGGAGGAAGTGTTGCTGCCATTTCATACCAATTCTGTTCTGTTGATGAGGAAGTAGAGAAACCTGTGCAAAGGGATCTTGAAGAAATCTCTGTTCCCTGTGCTAGGTAACAAGTTTGAAGAAGATGAGGTATCAAACGACATGCTTCGATACAAGATACACCATACAATTTAATTGTCATGACCCCTTGAGGTCCAAACTCCTGCAGCCATATAGTCAAACAAAATAGACCAAGACACAACATAATTTACACCCATCACATTACTGTGACCCAAAAAAACTCTCTCCACTGCACTCTCCCCCCCCCCCCCCAAAAAAGTGGTGTCATCGACGACTTTTAAAGATGGAATTGGAGGTCTTGGTGTCCCCCGGCGTGCGCTCGCAGTATTCCAAGCCGCGCGGGGCGGTCATGTCAGGCCCCGCTCCAGAGCTCTTCAACCCCGCAACTCGGGCAGGAGAAGTGAGCAAGCCCTGAGAAGCGGTCTTGACCCGCGGGCTCCCGTGCCGCCGTCCACCAAACCTGCAGTTGAAGCCTCGACTCTCCGGAGGTCGGGGCAGCAGCAGCAGCAGCAGTGTTGCTCCTCCACCGCCATTCGGCCATACCAATGACGGTGAGTCGTCAGCACCAGAGTCCCCGGTCTCTTTCTGTTGGAGAGGCTCCTCGTTGAGAACGATAACCTGACCCGACAAAAAAGGTCGGTCTTGCAGGGAAGATCTCTGTTCCCTGTGGTAGGTAACAAGTTTGAAGAAGATGGTGGTATCGAACGACATGCTGCAGTCGATGAACAACAGCCTGGCATATGTGTTTTTATTTTCCAAGTGGTCCAGTTCAGATGGGAGAGCCAACGAGATCACATCTTCCATCGATATACTGTGGCAGTAGGCAAATTGTAGTGGGTCCACGTTCTTGTTGAGGTAGGAGTTGATTTGCGCCATAACCAACCTCTCAAAGTATTTCATCACCAAGGACGTTAGTGCCATCGGTTGGTGGTCATTGAGGCACGTCACCGTGCTCTTCTTGGGCACCCATGTTATTGATGCCCTTTTAAAGCAGATGGGAACCTCTGACCTCCGTAATGAGAGGTTGAAGATGTCCGCAAAAATTCCAACCAGTTGGTCTGCACCAGTTTTGAAAACGCAACCAGGTACACCATCAGGTCCAGACACTTTCCAAGGTTTAACCTTCTTGAAGGATCCTCTGACCGTCGGGGGCTATGGGGGCCCAAGAAGAGTTCTCTTCAATGTTCTCCCTATTGAAGCATGTGTAGAATGCATTGAGTTAATCTGGGAGTGATGCCTCGCTGTCACTTGAGCTGCTGCCTGGTTTTGCCTTGTAGAAGATTATGCTATGCAAGCCCTTCCACAGCTACCAAACATTTGTTTATTGTTTAGTTAAATGTTTTAGTTGGAGGGAACATTTCTTCATCTGCTATTGCAGGCCATGCCAACAATCTTGACAATTTAAAAACATTGATGATGAAGTAAAGCAAAAAGTTTTCTATGTACATATGGAAATTGATACCATGCTGTTGGATCATGTTGCTGAGGGGGGAGCATTTGATGAAAAATAGGAGCAGGATAGACAAGTATAGATCAGTGGTGAATTAGATTTAACATTCTGGGCTTGGGAAAAAATGACATTGATGTGGGTTACGACTGGGCCGATAAAAATAGATCCAGGCGAGTCACCCCAAGCAACTGGATGATGTAGTGTTGTCAAAAGATGTAGTCAATTGTGGTTTAGACTGCAGATACCTGAAATCTTCAAGCAATACCCCTGGCATTCCACCATTTCTGCTGGGCTGCAGATTTTGTTTTAATGGCGTGCTCGATAAGTATTGAAGCCATTGTTATTTTGTAATGTTATGTATTGAGAAAGCTACAGTAAAGCCAGTAAGCACAGAGCTCAAAAAGACTTTCCATAGCATTGATCTTAGACAGAATAATTTGTAAAATGTTGCAGTTGGGAATGAAATGAAATGCCTAACCGATTGGCATTTATGATCAAAGGAAACACAAACTTTTTACATAGTCTCTGGTTATATTTGTTCTTTTTTGCAATTTTTTTTTTTTGCAACAAAGCTTCAGCACAATGTAGCATTTGGTAGCTTTGTTTGCTCTTGTAGATTATGTTCTATTTTGTAAAGCGAAAGAGCAAAGAATAGACATCAGAGAATTTGCTTGCTGCTTTCAAGTTAATATTTCACCATCCCCTCGATCAACTGTTTGATACCTTGAAACAATTTCAGAAACTTCGCCACATAGTATTCTGCAGTAATTAATAATGTCATCAGAGCTTTGGTAGGTTTATTTTTGTTGGTTCTCCTCTGCGCATACTAAATTGTGGTGGTTTTGATGAGCTTTACATTACTTACTTTGGACCAGGTGGCACCACTCAAATTTCAGTTTGTGAACTCGAGCATTCTATTGGCATCAAATATCAGGGAACATATTTTTTACAAGTTTCCCTTGAGTTTAAATGGAAAGTTGTCAATGGGTCACTGAGCTGAAAACTTCATATATGCAGTGTTTATTTTGACACTATAGTTACAAAATCATTCTCTGTTCAAAATGTGATTATTTTTTTTTGCTTTCAAATTTCTTCCTCTCTTTGAACTGCTTTCTTGAAATAAATTCTAAAATAATTCTTCAAATACTCTCAGCACAGTAATCAACTCGCTGAACTCTTAGCCTTGAATACATTCTATTTTTATTGCACTACAGAGTTTTGTTTGGTAAAGTTTAAAAATAGTGTATGGTTTATCAGCAGACCACCCAATCCCGACGACCTCGTTCTTCAACTGTTACTGGCATTGAACAACAAAATGAAACCACGGTAATTCATTATGTCTAGTTTATTCATTTACTAAATAATCTAGTTATTGAGTTTTGGTACATGGATCCCTTTTAAGAATAAATTATTTGCTTATCATTCCTTTGCCTTATTTTAGCCTTTCATATTTTTTTTGTCGTCTTGATCAGTACGTATCACTATGATTATGTAGGTCACTGGAAATAAACTGAATCGCAGTTAGTTACATCAAGTGTGAATGAGTATGATGTAATTCAAAGGCTATTTCTAAACCATTGCTAAGGAATTTGAATAATTATATAGGGGCTTGCTGCTGGAACAAAAATTCTTCAAATTCAGCATTGTAAAGAAGAGAACTTTAATTGAAGTATTCGCAAAGATTAAGAAAGCAGTGTAGCAATTTTGAGATTCTGAGTTTGTATATTCTACAACTTTGTGATGAGAGGAGCCTCTGAATAAACCAATGGATGGGAATGTGTCCATTCAGTCTCACTGGCCAGGGAAGGTGATAATAATTTGATCTCAACACAAATTGTTTGATCCCCGCCAATGTGCAGAACAGGACTTTGAACCTATCCAAACCGATTTGAAATAAATAAGACAGATTTAAAAAAAAAGAGGAGCAACAATAGGAACTACATCTACAAACAAACACAACAACAAAAAAAGAATTTGATTCTCTGTCTTTTGACATTTACCATCGATGTTTTTTAAAATATGTTCAATGTTTTCCACATAAGATTTTTGGAGATCTATCTCTAATAGGGAGATTATGGATGAGGAATCATCTCTACTGATAGGTGGTTTCATTTAATTATACATCTGCTTATTTATATCCATTATTCCCAAGCAATGATAATCAATATGGATGCCATGGTACCATAGGAAGGGACGTCATCTGTCAACTCATTAAATTTTATTATGTAGAGGCCAATTTGGGGGTAGCCACTTTGTGTATGAAACAAATTTACAAGTACTTTTTTTTTCACTTGATCTCATCTCCATCCATGTCAATGGGATTCTTTTATAAGGTGCATTTTGGACTTCCAGCACTGCAGATGTAAGAATGGAAATATAGTTCTGGGCAGAGTTATTAGAGCTTCATTGTCATATGTATCAATTTAAACCCTTTCTCTTTTGTTAAACTATGATTGTCAAGGCTGTAAAATAATTGCAGATGCGGAAGTGGATCAGAGTAAATTTAATTTATTCATTACAGTGGCAATTAAATTAGCTAATTTTACCTCCATTAAATTTGACTGCTTCATGGCATCTTAATCTGAACAGTTCAGGTGTGCGTTTTGAAATTATTTTTTGCTGCTGAACTGTATCCTTGGATCCAACTGTATGAGTATCAGCCTGCCTTGCAGCTTTGTTTTTGTTTTACTAGAAATGCCAATTGAAGGTACTAGGACCAAATGTTTCAATGCAGCTTTTTCATCAGAGGTGGCAAAGATTAAATTTCCAATTAGGCAGTGAATGGGGAAAATGCTGTATCGACAGCACTACTTTGCGACATTCCTCAAATTTAGTTTTGTGTGCATTTCTAAAGGAAATTATCACCAGCTTTCTACCCTTTGACTACACTCATCTCACTCAAGGGTTTATGTATTGTTTCTAACACCTTTTGTACATTTCTGAACAGGACAATGGAACAACACTTCTTCACCGATTATCTTCTTATCCACAAATTATATTCAATTTGTCAACCTTTCTTTCTATTTTACCTATCTTCCTTTCATTAATGTTATTCTGGACTTTTCTGTATTGTTCATTCAGTCAAAAATTTTATTTCTCCTACCTTTTTTGCTCGGTACTTCAAAATATTAACGTTTTGCACTATAACATCATATAAATTCATTTTTACTTGGAGATCACATTCCTTTGAGGTCACAGCTCTGAAACTGATTGCTGCCTTCAATGTTCTTTTTTTTTAAAACATCATCTCTGCACGCCTTACCAACCTTGTTTTCTGAATTTATCAACTTTTCTTCTATTCTCATCATCTTAGGTCACTTCATGATCTTCAAAATATGTTTTGCTGTTAACATTTTGGATACTTGGGATAGCTGAGAAATTGATAATATTTCCAAGCCTAGTTAAGGGTAGATTTATTACAAACAATCAAAATGATCAGTATTTTCCATTATACATTGGAAGAAACGTTCTTACTTAGAGAGAGCTGATATCCAGTGGACAAAGAATGGAAGTAAACAGCACAATTTTGTGGATTGGGGAGAGAAAATGGGATATAAGAAATACATTTGCACAGTGAATTATTATGACACAATTTTCCAACTAAAGGTGCTGGAAGTTGATTCATCCACATGTTTCAAAAGAGAATTGGATGTGCTTTTGAAAATGAGACAACATAGGAAGAGGGAATTAATTTGATTTTTCAAAACCTGTCCAGACTTGATGAACACAATGGCTCTCTCTGTGCTGCCATGTTCCCCATGAATATAAAAGTTTGAATTGCAATAAAAGCTTGCCATTTTGATGCAATTTCACTTTTGGCTGATCATTACCGGTAACTTAAATATTGTGTGTGAAAACCTGCTTATATATTGGCTGCCCTGGCTGCTTCTCTGGTGAAAGTAATCGCATTGCCAACCTGCTGTGAAATGAAAAATAATCAGATTTTGCCCCTTTATTTTTGGTCACTTTGAAAATTGTAAAACATTACTAAACATGATCCCGTTCAAAAGTTATTTGTAGGAGGTTTTTCTCCATTAAAATCTGTGAATTAAGTTAGGAATTTCACTTTGCTGCTTCAAACTGAAGATACTCTCAAAAAGATGGAATACATGAAAAACTTTGAGTCAGAGTAATTGTTAATACTTTAGATGTTACTGGGCACAATGCCACTTTGAAGTTAGGCCAGCTTCAACCACTTGATTGAGAAAAATCCCAAACCCTAGATATATACTAAAGTGGTGATTATCAATATTCTTTTGAGCTCAATAGTTTTTGAAAGGTAAACTATTTCACTGTACTTTATGTACCCTGCCAGTTTTTGTATTTTTCAAATGCGGATTAATTTGTTTGCAAGTTTATGTTGGAAAGAGACTATCAAGTATGATCTTTAATCAAAAGTGATAAATACAGGAAGTTAATTTATTTTGCATAATACTTTAACTGTAGATGAGAAGAAACTCGGAAATCAGAAAATATTATGGAAATAAATGAATAAAATGAAGTTTAATTATAATTGATTATTATTGGAAGTCAAAAATTAGTTTATTTGGAATCTATAAAGAGATGCATGTCAGTTTTGGTTTTATTGGCATATGCAAAATGCTATTAATTTACTATCATTCAGCTCTGAATAGACAAGCATACACTTTAAACTTGCATATTAACTTAAATTCAATCATCTTGCACAAGCAGTCAGCGGCAGCCTACACGCTCACAACACCTGGCTTGCTACCAGGATGGGAAGAGCGGAAAGATGCAAAGGGACGTTCCTATTATGTAAACCATAACAACAGAACTACTACTTGGACACGCCCAATTGTGCAGGTACGAAGACTGCCCTACCGCTCTACAGAACGATGCCCCTGTCTTCTAGAATAACAAACCTTCTCTTTACGCAGAGCTTCTCGGTTGGTTCAGCAAGAGTTGTGCTGCTTCTCCTATGGAAGTTAATTTTCTAATCTATTATATTTGTGTTCAGAACAATTGTCCGGTGTTAAGATCATATTGAATGGCGGTGCATGGCCTACTCCTGCACCTAATTTCTATGTTTCTATGTTTCTAAGATAGTTGCCTGGATGGCATCTTCCAGTAATGTGGATGATGCTATCTGTGAGCACATAACCACTGTAAAGAAGTAGCCAACGTGCTTTGCTCCATGTGTGTAACCAATATGTTTCCATTTAAAACCTCGTTATTTGTTCTATTCTAGATTGTTTTAAACATTTGACGCAAAATCTTCACAACAGAAAATGTTAAATTCTTTGGTTTCTGATGGTTTCTGTTGGCTTAAACCACTAGTTTTTAACCAGTTTTTATCGCATGCTCGGCAGTGGATGGTCACTGAGGGGTGGATGTACCACTCGTTGATCAATGTGATTGTTCGAAGCATAAAAGTGCCCATAAGTAGCATCTTCAGATGATCTTATGTTTTTTAGCTGTTGAGGGCAAAATCTCGGATTAAATTAAGGATGTAATCATTTGAAAACAAAAATGTCCTGATCAATATTCATAATTTACAAATTGGAACAATATGCAAAAGAAACTTTTTTAATATAAGACATTTTCCTGGATCCCCAGCTTTTGCTTTTAATAGAAATATGCAGGAAAGCATTCAACTGCTTCATAACAAATGTAGTTTTGTTTGCCATCCTTGTGTGATAATATGATTTTCAACAGTTATTTAATCTGTAGCATACTAGTACTGTTTGGCATGATCAAAATCCTGGACCCAAAAACATTGTATGAACGCCTGCACTGCCTAGACAGCAATAATATTAAGAGCAAATAGAGGTAGGCAATAAATGCTGGCCTTGATTATAACGCCCAAAGTCAAAAAATGTTATTTTTCTGTCAAAGTTTGAAATATTCATAAATTTATTTCTGATAATTTGCTTGAAATTAAGTCTATTAAATTCTGAATACTTGACTTTTTAAGCCAACAAGTTATCAAAAAAAAACTTGTTTTATTGCATTGATAGATAGCATGTGATATATCTGAGTTGTATGTAATTTCTAAGATTTTACGTAAATAATACAGAGCATTTATGATAGTACTTCTAATTCCTTCTTCTTACTACCAGCATGCAGACGATGGTGCATCTACTACAGCAGCCAGCAACAGCCTTTTAAGCGAGCCTCAGATACGGCGACCTCGCAGTCTCAGCTCACCCACTGTAACCTTATCAACCCCAATGGAGGTGAGAGTCGAACGTCTTCCACTTCCTCCAAGACTCTCGATCACCTTAACATTTCATTGTTTTGTTTCTTCCATTTATGTTTTCTACTTTCTTCAGCTAATACAGCCTTTCATTCCGCTCTTTATCCCTGCTAATCCACTTTCAATTCTTTACCTATAGCAATGATTATCTTCCTTCCTTTGTAAAACAGTTTTTGCATGTGCTATTTGTCCTAAAGATAACTTTTCTGATCTTCAGTTAATGAATATGTCCAGTACACAGTGTCTGTGTAGTAGTCACATAAAATGCTAATATTCCCATGGCAACAATAACTTGCCTGAATGTATGCAATACTGTATATATTGGTTGTCATTTGATTTTGATATTCAGGTATCTGACATCACTGACAATATATATTTTGGCCATTTATGACATTACTGCACCTTAAATAATGATGTCCACTTTGGTATAATTTTTTGTAAGAAGGGGAGTACAGCATAATACTGTACAAAAAGCTTTGTGAATGCACATGATGGATTAACAAATGTATTTTTCTTTTAACAGGAATAATGTTTTTAGTACAGTGCAGTATTGAACCAAAAGCTTCCTATGCACTAAAGCTGAAATTATAATTTGTGGAGGAAAGAACTGCGGATGCTGGTTTAAATAGAAGGTAGACATGAAAAGCTGGAGAAACTCAAAAGGGGCAGGCAACATCTCTGGAGAGAAGGAATGGGTGAAGGAATGGATCTAGACCCTTCTTCAGACCCGTATCCAGAGATGCTGCCTATCCTGCTGAGCTACTTCTGCTTTTTGTGTCTACTGTAATTAGTGGAATAGGTTTACACCACCTTTATTTAATGACCCTGAATTAAAATTATTTTTCTTATTCTAAAACTGCTCAATAGACAGTAGGCATTTCGGCCCTTCGAGTCAGCACCGCTATACATCCCAATCAGTATCCCGTTCCTGCCTTCTCCCCATATCCCCTGACTTCGCTATCTTTAAGAGCCCTATCCAGCTCTCTCTTGAAAGCATCCAGAGAACCCGCCTCCACCGCCCTCTGAGGCAGAGAATTCCACAGACTCACCACTCTCTGTGAGTAAAAATGTTTCCTCGTCTCCGTTCTAAAAAAGTATTTCCTCATCTCCGTTCTAAAAAAAGTGTTTCCTCGTCTCCATTCTAATGTTTCCTCATCTCCGTTCCTCGTCTCCGAACCTTTAAATTATTATTTTTTAAATACACCATACCACAAATTTTTTAATTACATTTTATTATTAACATTTTATCTAAAATGTTATTTAATATTTTAACGTTTTCTAATTGACAAATATCTTCTCTTAAAACATTGATTGATGAGAAAATGAGATGTATGTAGACTAATGAAAACAGCATTTTCTGAACAACTAGTCAGAAAACCTATCAATTATTTAAAATTAACTAAATCCTTGCAACAATTTTGATTTTTTTTTGCCAATAATCACAATTTATACAGAACTTTAGATAATCAGAAAACAATTATGCAAATCAAATTATTATGTCTTAATGTACATGTTATTATCATTTACACCTGAGGCCCCTGCTGTTTCCAAACATAAAACATAGAAACATAGAATATAGTATGAACATACTTAGTATTGAGGAGTGTGGATATCTGGATTATGAAAGTCGAGGCATGTGTGAATGGAAGCTCAGGGGCAATAGCCACTTATTTGACTCCGGAGGAGAAAATAATTTTTGGGTTGTTTGATCGTTACCAATGATGAGGTTGGGAAGATCCATCCAATATCTATCTGTTTGGAAATATATTTTCATTAAGGGTCTTGACAATATGTAAGCTTCATAAGTTTAAGCAGTTATAATGTTGTATAAACAGGTCTTGACTATTGAAACCTTTAAAACCAAACACTTTTTTGGAACTTTTGAATCCAGATACATTTGTAGTCACCAATGCTACAGCCACCTGGGTTGAATCCCAAGCGTCTTGTTTTGGCAACGTAATTAGTTGAAAGAAAGTTATTATCATTACCTGGAAACATATTAATGTTGATCTTTAAATACCAGGTTTTCCAAAATCAAAGCCCCATTTGAGATCTGCAAATGTAGATTAGTAGAAACAAAAGGTTGTGTTTCTATCATTTGAATGGTGGAATAATTTGGTGACTTTCATGTTTTTCTAGTCATTGCTGGAAATTGTTCTCAATCAAAATTCTAAAGGGCAGATTCAATATTGTTTACGTGGTAGTAATTACCAGGATGCTATGCAAACTCCTGCAGTAAAACTTTACAATAAACCTTGATTATTAATAATTGAAGAGGAGGCTTTAGTAGATCTGAGAGTATACAGTGGAAGCTACATGTGTGGAGAAGTCGATAAGGATGAGAATGAATTTACTTTTATGTTTGAATAGGATTTACAACAGCATGCTCATTGGTCCTCATCTGCAATTATACTACACAAGGGCTGAAGTTGCAGAATTATTCATCTGAAGTGGGATATTGTCCAGGTCCATGTTTCATGCAGGGATTCCGATAATTAAGAAAAAGCCAACCCCAATCCATTTAAATAGTTTGGATATATGATTGTTTATATATTTTTCAGGGTGCTAAAGACCCCCCTCTGCACAGAGCTGTAAAGGACACCTTGTCTACTCCTCAGTCTCCTCATCTTTCACCTTACAGTTCGCCAAAGGCACAGCATAAGATTGTGCAGAGTTTCCTGCCTCCTGGTTGGGAAATGCGCATGGCACCAAATGGTCGGCCTTTCTTCATCGATCACAATAGTAGAACAACAACATGGGTAAGTCCTGACTTTGAGCCAAAAGTGTATTTCTTCCCAGCTTTTATCGTGCAAGAGTTAATTTGAGGGTTTAGAGAGCAAAAATCCTGACGTCACTCTTCTATTACATTAGTCATGTTATGAAGAGGTTGTGCGGAAGGGGGATTTTTCCCTGGATGGAAAGATTGTTCATATTTATTGATCCCCGACTCCATCTGGATGATGGGATGTACTTATTTATCGCAAGAAAGCAAGTAATTAGATAATGACATTGTCATGAACTGTAGTCAGCAGATCGTGTTAAATATTTAAGAACAATTGGAATGAATTGATTTGTGTGAAAATGTCTTTGCCAAAGCAGAAGAAAGAACATTATATTAATTGCCAACTTGCACAGCTATCTTGAACAGGCCTCTCACCCGCCATTCTATTCTCCCAATTTCTTTAGTTCCATCTTCTGTTGGGATAAAATACTTTCCATATCGATATTTCTGAGATAACTTTCATTTGCTGGGAATATGTATTCCTCATTTAGGTTAGCTCTCAGCCATATTTGTTGCATTTTTTCTTCTCATTTGTCTCTTCCCACCCAGAGCGACACAAAATGTCTCTCTCATCTTCATTTGCCAGCTCACCAGTCTTCACATTCATTGGATTATCCGATAGATTATTTATTATTTAAGTTGTTAGCTAGGTTAAAAAAATGTGTAGGAAGGAACTGCAGATGCTGATTTACACTGGAGATGCAATCAGGACAGTCAGACTGGTCGTAGAACTAGAATGAGGGAGGGAAAGCAAGCATTACTTGAAGTTAAAGAAGTTGATATTCATACTGAAGATAGGCACTAAAAGCTGGTACATCTCAGCGGGACAGGCAGCATTCTGGAGAGAAAGAATGAGTGAAGTTTCTGGTTGAGACCCTTCTTCAGAGATTAATGCCACTGGGTTGTAAGCTGCCCAAGCAAAATATGAAGTGCTGTTCCTCCAATTTGCATTGGGCCTCACTCTGACAGTGGAGGAGGCCCAGGACAGAAAGGTCAGCATGGGTACACACAAAATGCTGGAGTACCTCAGTGGGACAGGCAGCATCTCTGGAGAGAAGGAATGCGTGACATTTCGAGTCGAGATCCTTCTTCAGACTGGGAATGGGAATATCAGTATGGGAATGTGAGGGGGAGTTAAAATGTCTCGCAACCAGGTGATAATGTAGGTTTAGGTGGACTATGCGGAGGTGTTCAGCGAAACAATCGCCGAGCCTGCGCTTGGTTTCGCCGATATATAAGATTCTATACCTGGAACATCAGATACAGCAGATGATGTTGGAGAACGTGTAAGTGAACCTCTTCCTCACTTGTATAGACTGGGTGGGGTCCTTGGACGGAGTTGAGGGAGGAAGTATAGGTATAGAGATACAAAAAAATGTGTGCTAGGTAGAATTGAATAAGCTTGTTCAATTTGACAGAGATTTATGGCCATCCAATATGTACTTAATGTTGTTTTAATGATTCTTATAATATATTTATTTCCATTGAGTATAGACCTGGTGAAGTTGTTTAAAGTTTGGAAGAAAGAAATTGTTCTCTGTTTAATGGCATAACACTAAGGGAAGAAATCTTAGGGAATGAAGTCTAAAAGATGCATGTCCAGAAATGTGTGATAGAAACAGTGAATGATGAAAATTGCTGCAATTGTTCAGCTGTAGTCTTTTTTTAGTCATGCTCTCTCACAGGGAACAAGTCTTTTGATCCAGCAAGACCATGCTGCCCATCAGCCACCCCTTTACATTAATACTACATTAACCTCACTTTTTATGTACCTTGCATATGCTTTTGGGAAATTACTGTTAGTACTGTATTTACTGTAGTGTCAGTTCAATAGCCAAAGGTAGCAGGTGTAAAAAAAATGCCATTGTCTGTTAATTCCACCAGTGAATTAGACCCGATCATATCAACATTCCTTTAGTGTTGCTTGTTAAAACACATAAACTCCCTGTCTTGTGCCAACGTGAGTGTCTTACCTGGTTAACCATGCTTGTTTTCATGCTGGAAGATGTAACTTGAGAGATCGTTTATTTCCTTGTGTATTCACTAGGTTTAGGTTTATTATTGTTATGCGTACCCAGGTACTGTACAAATCATTGTCTAGAATACTATACAATCAGTTCAGATATACCATACACAAGTACAATCAAATCAAACTCAGAGTGCAGTAGAAGATACAAAGTATAGAATATAATTCTCAGTATTGTAGTGCATCAGCTCCATAGACAACGTCCAATATCTGCAATGAGATAAAGGTGAATCGGACAGCACTCTAGCTTATGGAAGGACCATTGAGAAGACTGATAACAGAAGGGAAGAGGCTGTTCTGAGTCTGGTGGCACCTGCTTTCAAACTTTTATGTTTCTATACTTTCTGTCTGACAGGAGCAGAGAAAAGAAAAAAAAGACCTATTATGAGACAAGTCTTTGGCTATGTTGGCTGTTTTTCCAAGACAGTGTGAAGCATAGAGGGAGTAAATGGTGGGGATTCTGGTCTGTGTGATGGATTAGGTTACATCTGCAACTCTCTGAAATGTCTGTGGTCTTGGTTTGAGTTCCCAAAGCAAGCTGTGATGTCACCCAATAGTCTGCTCTCTGTGATATATCAGTAGAGGTTTGCAAGAGTCATTGGAGACATAGATACATAGACAATAGGTGCAGGAGTAGGCCATTTGGTCCTTCGAGCCAGCACCGCCATTCAGTGCGATCATGACTGCTCATCCACAATCAGTACCCCATTCCTGCCTTCTCCTCATACCCCTTGATTCCACTAGCCCTAAGAGCTCTATCTAACTCTCTTTTGAATTCATCCAGTGAATCGGCCCCCACTGCCTTCCAAGGCAAAGAATTCGACAAATTCACAACTCTCCGTGAGAAAACCTTTTTCCTCATCTCCGTTCTAAATGGCCTACCTCTTATTCTTAAACTGTGGCCCCTGGTTCTGGACTCCGCCTACATCAAGAACATGTTTCCTGCATTTAGCGCATCCAATCCCTTAATAATTTTATATGTTTCTATAAGATACCCTCTCATCCTTCTAAATCAGAATACAAGCCCAGTTGCTCCATCCTTTCATCATATGACAGTATTGCCATCCAGACAATTAACCTCATGAACCTCCGCTGCACTCCCTCAATAGCAATAATGTCCTTCCTCGAAATAGGAGATCAAAACTGCACACAATACTCCACGTGTGGTCTCACCAGGGCCCTGTATAACTGCAGAAGGACCTATTTCCTCCTATACTCAACTCCTCTTGTTATGAAGGCCAACAGGCCATTAGCTTTCTTCACGACCTGTTGTACCTGTATGCTTACTTTCAGTGACTGATGTACGAGGACACCCAGGTCTCATTGTTCTTCCCCTTTTCCTAACTTGACACCATTCAGATAATAATCTGCCTTCCCGTTCTTGCTTCCAAAGTGGATAACCACATTTATCCACATTAAACTTCATCTGCCATGCATCTGCCCACTCATCCAACCTATTCAACTCACTCTGCATCCTCATAGCATCCTCCTCACAGTTCACCCTGCCACCCAGCTTTGTGTCATCTGCAAATTTGCTAATGTTACTTTTAATTCCTTCATCTAAATCATTAATGTATATTGTAAATAGCTGTAGTCCCAGCACCGAGCCTTGCGGCACCCCACTAGTCACTGCCTGCCATACTGAATGGGACCCATTAATCCCTACTTTTTGTTTCCTGTCCGCCAACTAATTTTCTATCCGTCAATACCCTACCCCCAATACCAAGTGCTCTGATTTTGCCCACTAATCTCCTGTGTGGGACCTTATCAAAGGCTTTCTGAAACTCCAGGTACACTACATCCACTGGCTTTCCCTTGTCCATTTTTCTTGTCACATCCTCGAAAAATTCCAGAAGATTAGTCAAGCATGATTTCCCCTTCGTAAATCCATGCTGACTTGGACCGATCCTGTCTCTGCTATCCAAATGCTCAGCTATTACATCTTTCATAATCGACTTCAGCATCTTCCCCACCACCGATATCAGGCAAACTGGTCTATAATTCCCTGCTTTTTCTCTCCTTGCTTTCTTGAAAAGTGGGATAACATTAGAAACCCTCCAATCCACAGGAACTGATCCAGAATCTATAGAACATTGGAAAATGATCACCAATGCGTCCACGATTTCTAGAGCCACCTCCGTGTGTCCCCTGGGATGCAGACCATCAGGCCCTGGAGATTTATCAACCTTCAGTCCGATCAGTCTACCCAACACCATTTCCTGACTATTGTGAATTTCCTTCAGTTCCTGTCACCCTAGGTTCGCTGTGCCCTTGTACATCTTTGAGATTGTTTGTGCCTTCCTTAGTGAAGACAGAACCAATCCAGCTCATCTACCATTTCCTTGTTCCCCATAATGAATTCACCTGTTTCTGTCTTCAAGAGACCCACATTTGTTTGAACTATTTTTTTCCTCTTCACATACCTGAAGAAGATTTCTTGGCTATATATTCTTGGCTTTCTTGGCAAAATATTCTTGGCTATCTTACCTTCATACTTCATCCATTTCTCCACATATTGCCTTTTTAGTTACCTTCTGTTAATCTTTAAAAGTTGCCCAATCCTCTGGCTTCCCGCTCATCTTTGCTATGTTATACATCTTCTCTTTTATTTTTATACTGTCTTTGACTTCCCTTGTCAGCCACGGTCGCCTCTTACTCCCCTTAGAATCTTTCTTCCTCTTTGGAATGAAATGATCCTGCATCTTCTGGATTATTCCCAGAAACACCTGCCTTTGCTGTTCTACCATCATCCCTGTTAGGGTCCTTTTCCAGTCAACTTTGGCCAGCTCCTCCCTCATGCCAACATAGTCCTCTTTGTTCAACTGCAATACTGACACTTCTGATTTTTACCTTTTCCCTCTCAAATTATATTATGTAACATTGGTGACCATCATATTATGGTCACTACCTCCTAATGATTCCTTTACCTTGAGTTCCTTATCAAATTTGGTTCATTACACCACTAAATCCAGATGAGTACTTCAGGCACCAAATGAGTACTTAGGGCACTGAAGCAGAGTCTGCTTATGAACAGATTATATTAGCTGAAATACATTTTTGATAATTATGCCTTTGATTTTTGGGATGCATTTTAATTTTAAATTTCAAATCTTGCAAGTCCAAAAGAAATGGTGTTAGTGGCCAAAAAGCTGTTCTAATTACATTGTTCCAGTGGTCATAGAGTGAAACAGCCCTTTGACTCAACTTGTCCACGCCGGCCAACATGTCCCATCTACAATACTCCCACCTGCCTGCGATAGCACCTCTGGCAGCTCATTCCATACACCTACCGCCCTTTGCATGAAAAATATTAACGCTCAGGTTCCTATTAAATATTTCCCTGCTCACCTTAAAACTATGTCCTCTGGTTCTAAAGGTTCCTTTTATTTTACATTAGGATTATGACTTTTATTCCTTTGGAAATGATTCCTCTAATAAAGTATATTAGTTTAATTTTCTCAAGGGGACTTTTATTTTCCAGTTCTTTCTTCTGAAGGGTTTCACAAAGTGATTTATTTTACAGGAAGATCCACGGCTCAAATATCCAGTTCATTTAAGAGCAAAAGCATCGTTGGATCCAAATGATCTTGGACCTCTCCCTGTAAGTGCAACAAATCCTTTTTTTTGCAATTAGCCTGCAGCTAAAGAGATCCTGATAGATTTGATTTCAAATCTAACAATCAAATTGCTATTTAAAACTTTTTGAACATTGATACCAGAGCTACTGGGGAATGTTTAAACGTGTGTGGCGTGTCTGGGGGGGGGGGGGGGGGGGGGGGGGGGGGGGGGGGGGGGGGGGGGGGGGGGTGGGGGGTTGATACCTGAAGCTGTTGTCCAGTTTTAGTTTTTTCGTTTTAGAGATACAGCGCAGATATAAATCTTGGTAAAGGGAGCATTTGGTGTGCAGTTATGCTTACCACACCTTTGGAAGGATTTGGAGAGGGTGCAGAAGAGATTTTGTTTGTTTAGTTTACAAATACAGCACGGAAACAGGCACTCCAGCCCACCGGGTCTGTGCCGACCAGCAATCCCCAAACATTTACACTATCCTACACAAACTTCTTCTTCTTATCGAGTCCACACACAGGATTAGAAGTTGTTCAGCCAGAGCTGAACACACCTCTCGGCATCTGCATACAATGGGTATCTGTCTTGTTGCTTCTTGTGCTTCTTGTGTGTGGTGGTGGAAAGATTGGTGGAAACAGGGCCGCAACGTGAACGCTCTTTCCTTGACCCCCCTACACAAACTAAGGACAATTTACACATCCACCAAGCCAATTAATGTACATACCTGGAAAACGAAGATCTCGGAGAAAACCCACGCAGTCACAGGGAGAATGTACATATTCCGTACTGACTCCACCCGTGGTCGGCATTGAACCCGGGTCTCCAGAGCTGCTGGCACTGTAAGGCAGCAACTCTACCGCTGCGCCACTATGCAACCCTCTAGTGAGGCAGATGAGAAGGATGAGGCAAATACAGAACCTAAAGAGAGCAAGTTCAGTTGCCAGGACAGGTGGGAGCATTGGCAGAGAGAAAGGGAGGATGGATGGTTTTAACCACATTCTTTTCAATGCAAGTGGTTGACAGGTAAGACAGAGGAACTTGGCATGGATCAAAACATGGTTCTATAATATTATCGCTAATACAGAAACATAACCAAGGGAGGGTCAGGACAGGCAGCTCAATGTTCCAGCGTACAAATCCTATGAGGTGGGACTGTGATTTTTGATTGTGCTTCTAGAGGATATTCCTGAGGGAATCATAAGTGAGGCTATATGGATGGAATTGTGAAATATGAAAGAGGTTATCGCTCCGATGGGATTGTACTACAGCCCCCCCCCCCCCGTGGTCAGAGGGAGTTAAAGGAGAAAATATGTGGGAAGATCACAGATAACTGCTAGAATTATACAGTGGCTTGCAAAAGTTTTCATACCCCTTGAACTTTTCCACATTTTGTCACGTTACAACCACAAACGTAAATGTATTTTATTGGGATTTTATGTGATAGACCAACACAAAGTGGCGCATAATTGTGAAGTGGAAGGAAAATGATACATGGTTTTCAAATTTTTTTACAAATAAAAAACTGAAAAGTGTGGCGTGCAAAAGTATTCAGCCCCCTTTACTCTGATACCCCTAAATAAAATCCAGTACAACCAATTGCCTTCAGAAGTCACCTAATTAGTAAATAGAGTTCACTTGAGTGTAATCTAATCTCAGTATAAATACAGCTGTTCTGTGAAGGCCTCAGAGGTTTGTTAGAGACCATTAGGGAACAAACAGCATCATGAAGCCCAAGGAACACACCAGACAGGTCAGGGATAAAGTTGTGGAGAAGTTTAAAGCAGGGTTAGGTTATTAAAAAAATCCCAAGCTTTGAACATCTCACGGAGCACTGTTCAATCCATCATCCAAAAATGGAAAAAGTATGGCACAACTGCAAACCTAGCAAGACATGGCCGTCCACCTAAACTGACAGGCCGGGCAAGGAGAGCATTGATCAGAGAAGCAGCCAAGAGGCCCATGGTAACTCTGGAGGAGCTGCAGAGAACCACAGCTCAGGTGGGAGAATCTGTCCACAGGACAACTATTAGTCGTGCACTCCACAAATCGGGCCTTTATGGAAGAGTGGAAAGAAGAAAGCCATTGTTGAAAAAAAGTCATAAGAAGTCCCATTTGCAGTTTGCCACAAGCCATGTGGGGGACCCGGCAAACATGTGGAGGAAGGTGCTCTGGTCAGATGAGACCAAAATTGAAGTTTTTGGCCTAAATGCAAAACGCTATGTGTGGTGGGAAACTAACACTGCACATCACGCTGAACACACCATCCCCACTGTGAAACATGGTGGTGGCAGCATCATGCTGTGGGGATGTTTTTCTTCAGCAGGGACAGGGAAGCTGGTCAGAGTTGATGGGAAGATGGATGGAGCCAAATACAGGGCAATCTTGGAAGAAAACCTGTTAGAGTCTGCAAAAGACTTGAGACTGGGGCGGAGGTTCACCTTCCAGCAGGACAACGACCCTAAACATACAGCCAGAGCTACAATGGAATGGTTTAGATCAAAGCATATTCATGTGTTAGAATGGCCCAGTCAAAGTCCAGACCTAAATCCAATTGAGAATCTCCGGCAAGACTTGAAAATTGCTGTTCACAGACGCTCTCCATCCAATCTGACTGAGCTTGAGCTATTTTGCAAAGAAGAATGGGCAAAAATTTCAGTCTCTAGATGTGCAGTAGAGACATACCCCAAAAGACTTGCAGCTGTAATTGCAGCGAAAGGTGGTTCTACAAAGTATTGACTCAGGGGGGCTGAATACTTTTGCAGCCACACTTTTCCGTTTTTTATTTGTAAAAAAAATTGTAAACCATGTATCATTTTCCTTCCATTTCACAATTATGCACCATTTTGTGTTGGTCTATCGCATAAAATCCCAATAAAATACATTTACGTTTGTGGTCGTAACGTGACAAAATGTGGAAAAGTTCAAGGGGTATGAAAACTTTTGCAAGCCACTGTAGGTTGGAATAGTGGCCGCTTTTATCTTTCTAAATATCAACAGGGTCTGCCATAGTGGCAAGGATTTGGATGGGGTGTCATTTGTTAAGTGTGCTCAGGCAAGTTTTCTCAATCACTATGTCGATGGCCCTACTGGAAAAGGGGCAACACAAATCCTCTTGGGAAATAAAGCAGTTTAGGAGACTGAAGAGTCAGTGGGGGAGCAGTTTGGGGCCAGTAAACATTATTCTCTTAGAATTATTGGTGGCACAGAAGATGGGTGAGGTGTTAAATTATTGTTTCTTGTTTTTATTTGTTCTGGAGAAAGATGTAGATGCTAGAGAACTTGGGGCCATAAATAGAGGATGTCTTTAACAGAGTTCACATCATAGAAAACGTGCTGGAGGTCCTAGAATGAATAAGGATGGATATATCTCTAAGACTTGGTCAAGTATAATCCTAGACCTTTGTGGAAAGCTAGGGAAGACATCGTGGGGCATCTGGCTGAGATATTTGCATCATCGGGTGATAAAAATTGGAGGGTGGCTAATGTATTAAAGAAAGGAAAAGGAAGTTGGGAATTACAGATTGGTAAGCCTTCCAACAGTGGTGAGTACGTTACTGGAGTGAGTTCTGCGAGGTAGGATCGACATGCATTTGGATAGCAAAGACTGATTATGGAGGTCAGCATGGCCATGTGTTTGGGAAATTTTGTCTCTCTCCATATAACCATATAACAATTACAGCACGGAAAACAGGCCATCTCAACCCTTCTAGTCCGTGCTGAACACGTATTCTCCCCTAGTCCCATATACCTGCGCTCAGACCATAACCCTCCATTCCTTTCCCGTCCATATAACTATCCAATTTATTTTTAAATGATAAAAACGAACCTGCCTCCACCACCTTCACTGGAAGCTCATTCCACACAGCCACCACTTTCTGAGTAAAGAAGTTCCCCCTCATGTTACCCCTAAACTTCTGTCCCTTAATTCTCAAGTCATGTCCCCTTTTGATTAGTCCCCTCTCATAGAAACATAGAAACATAGAAATTAGGTGCAGGAGCAGGCCATTCGGCCCTTCAGCCTGCACCGCCATTCAATATGATCATGGCTGATCATCCAACTCAGTATCCCGTACCTGCCTTCTCTCCATACCCTCTGATCCCCTTGGCCACAAGGGCCACATCTAACTCCCTCTTAAATATAGCCAATGAACTGGCCTCAAACTACCCTCTGTGGCAGAGAGTTCCAGAGATTCACCACTCTCTGTGTGAAAAAAGTTCTTCTCATCTCGGTTTTAAAGAATTTCCCCCTTATCCTTAAGCTGTGACCCCTTGTCCTGGACTTCCGCAACATCGGGAACAATCTTCCTGCATCTAGCCTGTCCAACCCCTTAAGAATTTTGTAAGTTTCTATAAGATCCCCTCTCAATCTCCTAAATTCTAGAGAGTATAAACCAAGTCTATCCAATCTTTCTTCATAAGACAGTCCTGACATCCCAGGAATCAGTCTGGTGAACCTTCTCTGCACTCCCTCTATGGCAATAATGTCCTTCCTCAGATTGAGAGACCAAAACTGTACGCAATACTCCAGGTGTGGTCTCACCAAGACCCTGTACAACTGCAGTAGAACCTCCCTGCTCCTATACTCAAATCCTTTTGCTATGAAAGCCAACATACCATTCGCTTTCTTTACTGCCTGCTGCACCTGCATGCCTACCTTCAATGACTGGTGTACCATGACACCCAGGTCTCGCTGCATCGCCCCCTTTCCCAATCGGCCACCATTTAGATAAATAGTCTGCTTTCCCGTTTTTGCCACCAAGCGTTTTTGCTCTCCAGTTTGATTAGTTTTTCGAAGAGGTGATCATGAAGATTGATGAGAGTTTTATGGTAAACATTGTCTGCATGGACATTAGCAAGACCTCTGACAAGGTACAGTATGGTTGTCTGGAGTGGAAGATTAAATATATGGGCTGCAAGACGAGAAAACCAATTGAATGAGTGCCTAATTGTTATATGCACTAGGAACGCAACAACGAAATTCAGACTTGCTGCAGCTTTACAAGCACATTTTTATCAATTATACAATCAATAATAGATATAGATATAGATATGCCATTTATTGTCACTATACATGTACAATGAAATTAAAAGCAGCTCGTACTCAGTCCATACATATAATTTAGTACAAAAAACAAGAAACAGAAAACAAAAACAAAAGGGGGGGGGGGGATAGGTGCACAATTCTGCGGCGCTATATACATATCTATAAAGGCAAAATGGTGAAGGAGATGTTTAAAGATTATATTAAATATTAAAAAATGTTTTTAAAAAATGTTAAAAATTACAGTTACAATACACATTACAGTTCCAAATTTCATTACGTGGATATAATAGATGGAAGTCCAGGTGTTGGGCTGTGAAGTCAGTGCATGTGTGAATTAAGAGTAGTTATAATTTTCGGAAAACAACTTTCGGAAAACAACTAATAGTCAGTAATACTAAATAACAAGAAGATAATGGTGCAAACTGAAGTTTGGAATGCCACCTAAACAATCGCTGTTAAGGAAGCGGGTGGTTATGGTTGTGCATTGTGCTCCAAGTGTCGGATAGTTGATGGTTTGATGGGAGAAGGTTGTTCTTGAACCTGGTGGTGATGGTTCTCAGGATCCTAGCACTCTACAATACTGAGTAAGAAGGTGCATATGTGTCAAGGAACATTAAAGGGCCATTAAGCTCAAAGTATTTTCTCAGAACTGCAACAGCAAGGAATTGATGGTTTGTTTCAATATTCGATGTTTGAAAAGGAATTTTCTTTCATGTCTAAACAGGCTGGCTGGGAGGAGAGAATCCATTTAGATGGAAGGTCGTTCTTCATAGATCACAGTGAGTAAGACTCCATGAAGTGGTAGAGTCATACAGCACAGAAACTGGCTCTTTGGCCCACCATGCCCACACCAATCTTCAAATTTCTATTTTTATTAATCAGATTTATGCGCTGTTTATAAGGATGCTCAATATTCATACTTCATTGTGCTTTAATGTTAAGCTTTGGAGCAGAAGGCAGTGTCCATGCTCTCCACGTGACTCCCCGTTTTAATCCTTTGTGCTACTCCAAAAGCTATTGGAGGTCATGCATGCCAACTTGAAACAAAGCAAGTTACAAAAAGAGCAACAATTCAAAAACGTCCTGGATGTTAGCTTCTATTGCTCTAGATGAATTTAGATTAATTACAATGATTTGTCTGCTGCCATTACGAGAGGCAATCTTCTCCTCTGCCCCCATTTCTTGATGATAACCTACACGTAATGGAATTCCATTCATGGCCCTCTTCTCTGTGGCTCATCTCCTCCATCCCTCCAACTCAACACCCTCTATTTTTGGCCCCTTGTTCTATTCATTGCCATAGCAAAGGAGAACGTAACATTTATGATATCGAAGAAGGTCATATGGGCTGTTTAGCTTCATCGCATCTCTCTGCACCTGAGCTGCAGGTCAAAGCTCATCATGTATGCATCCAGGCCCTTTTTTCAATGTAATGACGCTTAAGCTACCACCATCGTTCACACAGTGTTGTAGGGGTTAATTCACTCTGCATATTCACCACAGTAATCCGTCAATGCTCAAGTTTCTTTATTCAAACGTATGTAAGCAAGCCAGCCTGAGTTCCAGGATGCCTTAAAATTACAACTCACAGTGATCTGTATCCAATTCTAGGTTTGGGTATCATAAGTGAATGTTTTCTTGACTAGTCTCTAAGCATTTGACTATTACCTTTTGACCATACAGAAGTGGGATCCTAGTCATAAGTGAGAGGAGCAGAATTAGGCCATTCAGCCCATCAAGTCTATTCAATCATGGCTGATCTAACCCCATTCTCCTGCCTTCTCCCCAAAACCCCTAACACCCATACAAATCAAGAATCTATCTATTTCTGATAAAAAAATAAATCCATTGACGGCCTCCACATCATTCTGTGGAAAAGAATTCCACAGATTCACCACCCTCTGTCTAAAAATATTCCTCCTCATCTCCTTCCTAAAGGAACGTCCTTTAATCCTGAGGCTATGACCTCTGGTCCTAGACTCTCCCACTAGTGGAAACATCTTCTCCACATCCACTCTATCCAAGCCTTTTACTATTCGGTAAGTTTCAATGTGGTCCCCCTCATCATTCTAAACTCCAGCGAGTACAGGCCAAGTGCGGGCAAACGCACATCATATGTTAACCCACTCATTCCTGGGATAATTCTTGGAAACCTCCTCTGGACAATGCTCTGATTTATAAAGGCTAGCATACCAAAAGCTTTCTTTACCACCCTATCTATATGAGATTCCACCTTCAAGGAACTATGCACGGTTATACCCAGATCCCTCTGTTCAACTGTATTCTTCAATTCCCTACCATTTACCATGTACGTCCTATTTTGATTTGTCCTGCCAAGGTGTGGCACCTCACATTTATCAGCATTAAACTCCATCTGCCATCTTTCAGCCCATTTTTCCAAATGGCCTAAATCACTCTGTAGACTTTGGAAATCCTCTTCATTATCCACAACACCCCCTATCTTGGTATCATCTGCATACTTACTAATTCAATTTACCACACCTTCATCCAGATCATTGATGTACATGACAAACAACAAAGGACCGAACACAGATCCCTGAGGCACCCCACTAGTCACCTGCCTCCAACCCGATAAACAGCCATCCACCATTACCCTCTGGCTTCTCCCATTCAGCCACTGTTGAATCCATCTTGCTATTCCTGCATTTATACCCAACAGTTGAACCTTCTTAACCAACCTTCCATGAGGAACCTTGTCAAAGGCCTTACTAAAGTCCATATAGACAACATCCACTGCTTTACCCTCGTCAATTTCCCTAGTAACCTCTTCAAAAAATTCAAGAAGATTAGTCAAACATGACCTTCCAGGCACAAATCCATGTTGACTGTTCCTAATCAGACCCTGTTTATCCAGATGCTTATATATATTATCTCTAAGTATCTTTTCCATTAATTTGCCCACCACTGAAGTCAAACTAACAGGTCTATAATTGCTAGGTTTACTCTTAGAACCCTTTTTAAACAATGGAACAACATGCGCAGTACGTCAATCCTTGGGGACTATTCCCTTTTCTAATGACATTTGAAATATTTCTGTCATAGCCCCGGCTATTTCTACACTAACTTCCCTCAATGTCCTAGGGAATATCCTGTCAGGACCTGGAGACTTATCCACTTTTATATTTTTCAAAAGTGTCAGTACTTCTTTTACTTTGAACCTCATAGTATCCATGAGGTTCAAAGTAAAACCATAACAAAAGATCAAAGATAGACACAAAATGCTGGAGTAACTCAGGGGTCAGGCAGCATCTCTGGCGAAAAGGAATAGATGACATTTTGGGTCGAGACCCTTCTGATTGAGATTGTCCTATTCCTTTTCTCCATTAGATTCTACCTGGTCCAATGAGTTACTCCAGCATTTTACATCTATCTTCGGTGTAAACCTGCATCTGCAGTTCCTTCCTACACGTAATAAAAGATCCAATGATTCAAGCTGTCAATCAGTTCCATAATCCTCATAAGAACAGTTGTTCTAAATAGACTTGTTACTATTGGTGGCCATATTTATTTTTGTGACCAGATGCGTCTCTAAAGCTATCATCTGTGCCTATCAGAAATGAATTGCTTTAGGCATAAGCCTGTCGCCCCTTTGTTTTAGCAAACATTGCATTTGGATTAAGCAAGGCAATTGCTTAATCCAAGGCAATTGTCCTTTTTAGGTATTTGCATGTGTTTACTCTCAATGGTTTTGCTCAATTAAAAAAAACAGGTCTAACTTGCTGTAACATGGTGATGTAGACATCATGATCCTAGATCAACTAGGAATGTTCAGAGAGGCGGCTTGACCTGTTGAGTTATTCAGGCACTTTGTATCTTCTTTGTCTGGGGATTTAGGAGATAGCATTTGCAGGAGTCTTGACCTTTGCGGCTATTCAACACGTTGAACATTCTTGCAATCTGTGCAGGAGAGAGTAGAGACTGCAGGGGGATGAGCAACATTAGTACCATGGTACAGGAAATTGAAAATAAAAATAACAGCAATAGAGGGCAGTAGAGTGTGAGAGAGATCCATAGTATTCTTTGCAAATGTGAGAATGAATCTTGCAAGACTATGCTGCCACCTGGTGCCAGAATTGTGAAGACACAAGGAACTGCATATATTGATTTTGAGAAAAGGCACAAAGTGCTGGAATGTCTCACTGGGTCAGGCAGCATTTTTGGAGAATATGAATCGGTGACGTTTCAAGTCAGGACTCTTCAGACCAGAAAGATGATGGCGTCACAAGACAAACAGAACTAGAGGAACTAAGCTGGCTAGACAACGTCTGTGGAGGAAATGGATACATGATGATTCAGGTCGGAATCCTTATTCCGACTGATTTTCACCAGAAAGATTATGATTTATAGTTTGCTAGCTGAGACGCTAACAAACTGATACAGATCGGTATGATCATCAATAAAATTGAATGTTTGGTTCATACATTGGTTTAGGAGAAATGTTTTTCTATTAGTCGGGTACAGTGGAAAGGATAAATGTTTCATTCGCTTGAATGGGTAATGCCCAGGGAAATTGAGTAACTATTTTAAAAAGAAGATAAGGCAGGTGGCAAAATGGATAATTCATCAGTTTGTCACCATACAAGTGTGTGCTAATACTTTCAATTAGAGTCAGAGCTGGGAAAATTACAAAAATACAATACAATACAATACAATACAATACCGTTTATTTGGCATTTGAACCTCACATGAAGTTCAAACGAAATTTGGTTTCTGCAGGAAACAACAGGAAAAGAACCATTCCAACACAATTTACACAAACATCCATCACAGTGGATCTCCTCCTCACTGTGATGGAAGGCAAAGTCTTGTCTCTCCCCTGCTCTCCATTCTTCTCCCAATGTCAAAGTCAAAGCCCCCGGCGGGCGCGAGCAAGTCCCGCGGCCATTTAAAGCCTCGCCGGGCGATGTAAGGCCCTGCTCGGGGTCTTGATGTTGGAGCCCCCGGCGGGCACTAGCACGTCCCACGGCTGTTTAAGCCGCGCCGGGTGATGTAAGGCCCTGCTCCAGGTCACTTTCAGCCCCGCAATTCAGGCGGGAGAAGTTGCTGTTGCTGGCTGGTGCTCCGTAAAGCGGTCTCCCACCAGGGACCCGCGAGGACCCGATGTCACCGTCCGGGAGCGCGCCACCACAGTTCTCCACGCTCCTCAGCCGGGCAGCTCCACGATGGTAGGTTCGCAGCTCCGCCAGCTCCGCGACTGGAGCCCCCAGGTCATTCTGGTTGGAGGCCGCTCCACGGTGCTAGCCCCCAACGACAACGGAGACCCGACAGGGAAATGGTTGGGTACCCATACAGGGAAGAGATTTAAAAGTTTCCCCCGCCCCCCACACATACACAGTTAAAAACCCACTACAAACTATACAAACTATACCCTCAACAGGACACAAAAAAAAATAGGCAGACGGACTGCAGAGGCCGCTGCGACTTTGGTCGTGCCGCCCACCAGCGTGACAGGGAGACAAATCCTTAAGTTTTATTATCAAAGTAAACAACATTCATGATAACATATATAAATATATAATGTAATAACCATTAGAAAGATCATTAGAAAGTGATCAAAGTTCAGAATTAAATATTTCAGCTTAATTAACTTTGCAAGAGATGGGGAAAGTAGTAAACTCTCTACACTCCAATTTGGAGTGGGATTTGGATAAAAGAAGACAAATCATTGGCAGGTAAAAGAAAGAAAATACATGCTGGGACAAATATTTTCCAAAGAATGGTATTAAATTAAGTTAAGTTAAATTAAATTAAGCCCCTATCTGGGACACATGACAATAAACTCACTTGACTTGACTAGATTCCTAGGAATCTTACAACCAATGTAGAGCAACAATTTTGATTTTTTTGAAGAGGCAACCAAAAGGTTTGATGAGGGCAAGGCCAGTAATGTTGTCCATGTAGACTTCAGCAGGTATTTGATAAGGTTCCACATGGTAGGATGCTCTGCAAGGTTAGAATGCATGGGATCCAGGGAGAGCTATTCAATTGGATACAGAATTGGCTTCATGGAAGGAAGCAGAGAGTTGTGGTGGATGAGTGTTTCTTCGGACTGGAGGCCTGTGAGTAGCGGTATGCCTCAGGGATTGGTGCTGAACCCATTGCTGTTTGTAGTTTATATCAACAATTTCGATGAGAAAGTACAGGGCATCATTAGTAACTTTGCAGATTACACTAAATTGGGCGGTTAGCAATGATCATTAATTATCAACATGTACAGGTGCACAACCTTTTATCCGAAAGCGTTGGGACCAGACACCTTTCGTAATTCAGATTTTGTCGGTCTTCGGAATGGAATTTTTTTTGCGTAGATTTTAATGGCTGGCTCAGTGGTAGAGTGCTCAAACGTTTTCAAGGACGTTTCTTCAAGGACCGAAAAAATGTCGCTATTCGGAGGTTTTCGTTATTTGGATCGTCGGATAAAAGGTTGTGCACCTGTATAGCAGGTTCTTGATCAGCTGGGCAAGTGGGCTGAGTGAGGAGTGATCCTTCCTCATTTTGGGAAGCCAAAATAGATCAGGACCTTCACAGTGAATGGCAAGGCCCTGGGGGTGTGGCAGAGCAGAGGGATTTACGTGTACGGGTACATAGTGTCCCTGAAAGTGCCGTCACAGGTGAAAGAGTGATCAAGAAAGGTTTTGGTACATAATCATTCATTAGTCATTGACTCTCGTTAATATTAATAATAGTTCCAAAAGGATTGGCGTTTATTCTGGAATCAGTTGCAAACCACAATTGTTCAATCTATCTTTTTTGTACTCTCCCAGCTCACTCATGATTATCTGTAAAGCTGTCTACATTTGGAGGCTCAGTAACTGCATTGCATTGTAAGAATGTTAAAGTTGGACTGTTGAAACTTTTGACTGAAACTCCAACCCTTCCGGGACCATGTGGTACATACAACTTTATTTAATAAGATTCTGTAAACAGAGACAGAGGCTATTAAATAGTTGACTACTACAAGGCACAGCAACTATTAGAGTCATAGAGTCATAGTGACACAGTGTGGAAACAGGCCCTTCGGCCCAACTTGCCCACACCAACCAACATGTCCCAGCTACACTAGTCCCACCTGCCTGCATTTGGTCCATATCCCTTCAAACCTGTCTTATCCATGTACCTCTCTAACTGTTTCTTAAATGGTGGGATAGTCCCAGCCTCAACCACCCCCTCTGGCAGCTTGTTCCATACACCCACCACCCGTTGTGTGAAAAAGTTACCCCTCAGATTCTTATGTTTAAGAAAGAACTGCAGATGCTGGAAAAATCGAAGGTAGACATAAATGCTGGAGAAATTCAGCGGATGAGGCAGCATTATGTAGCGAAGGAATAGGTGATGTTTTGGGTCGAGACCCTTCTTCAGACTGATGTGGGGGTGGGAGGGGACAGGAAGAAGTAAGGAAGAGTTGGAGACAGTGGGCTGTGGGAGAGCTGGGGAGGGGAAAGAGGGAGAAAACAAGGACTACCTGAAATTGGAGAAGTCAATGTTCATACCGCAGGGGTGTAAACTACCCAAGCAAAATATGAGGTGCTGTTCCTCCAATTTGCGTTGGGACTCACTCTGGCCATGGAGGAGGCCCCGGACAGAAAGGTTGGATTTGGAATGGGACGGGGAGTTCAAGTGCTGAGCCACCGGGAGATCAGGTTGGTTATTGAGAACCGAGCGGTGTTCGGCAAAGTGATCGTCAAGCCTACGCTTGGTTTCACTGATGTAGAGCAGCCGACACCTAGAGCAGCGGATGCAATAGATGAGGTTGGAGGAGGTGCAGGTGAACCTCTGCTGCAACTGGAAAGACTGCTTAGGTCCTTGGATAGTCAAGGGGGGAGGTAAAGCGACAAGTGTAGCATTTCCTGCAGTTGCAAGGGAAAGTACCAGGTTTGTGTTTTGGGTGGGAAGGTTCTAATTGGCCAGGGAGTTATGGAGGGAGCGTTCTCTGTGGAAAGCCTAAAGGGGAGGAGATGGGAAGATGTGGTCAGTGGTGGGATCCCATTGGAGGTGGCAAAAATGTTGGAGGGATTATCTGTTTTATGTAACGGCTGGTAGGGTGGAAGGTGAGGACAATGGGGACTTTGCCCTTGTTGCGAGTGGGGGGATGGGGAGAGCAAAGCTACAGAATATAGAAGAGACCCTAGTTAGAGCCTCATCTATAGTCGAAGAGGGGAGCCCCCGTTCCCTAAAGAATGAAAAACGTCACCTATTCCTTCGCTCCATAGATGCTGCCTCACCCGCTGAGTTTCTCCAGCATTTTTGTCTACCTCAGATTCCTATTAAATCTTTCACCTTCTCCTTGAACCTATGTCCTCTGGTCTTTGATTCTCCGACTGGGCAAAATTTTCTTTAATATTAATCATTAGATTAGTTGTCTTAAAGCATATGTTCTATAATTACACCTTTCCCAGTTTATTAAAAAATAAACATTCTTAAGATTTAAGCAGTATAATAAGTAAGTAAGTAAGTAAGTTTTATTTATATAGCACGTTTTAAGTCAACACGCATTGACACCAAAGTGCTTTGCATAAAATAGAAAATAAGTTTCCATACAGACCAGAGAAAAAGGTTAAAAAAATTAAGAAAATGGACACAACACATTATAGTTCAACACAAACTTCCCCCCACAACAGAATGAAAAATTTCCACTGTGGAGAAAGGCACCAGAAAGTTAAGTCCTCTTCCTCTGTGAAACACCCAAGGTCGGGGCCTTGCAGCCAGTCCGATAATTTTCAGGGCCCTCTTGCCATGAAGACGGGTGAAACATTCCTCAGCGGCTTGGAAAGTCTGGAGCCGGAGACCGGGGCACTCGTAGTCCTCAGGCGTTCTTTTTACAACCCTATTTGCCCTTGGGATGGTAGAAGTACTTCTTCATTTTATTTGATTATAAATAGATTAACTTTGAGAATGGACACAAAATGCTGGAGTAACTCAGCAGGATAGGCAGCATCTCTGGATAGAAGGAATGGGTGATGTTTTGGGTCAAGACCCTTCTTCAGACAAGAAGGGTCTCGACCCAAAATATCACCCATTCCTTCTATCCAAACATGCTGCCTATCCCGCTGAGTTGTTCCAGCATATTGTGTTTATCTTTGGTGTAAACCAGCATCTGCAGTTCCTTCCTACACATTAACTTTGAGAGTTTCAGTTACAGTTATTTAAAACTATCAGTTACTTAAATGAGAAAGATTGCACAGAGACTGCTGGAGACAGGCCGTGAGGAAACCTGTGTATCTTTGGCAGCAAGATATAGATGAGCTACAGAAATGGGCAGAGAAATGGCAGATGGAGTTTCATAAAAGAAAAGTGTGAGGTGTTGTATTGGATTTTTCCAGCATTGATGTACAGACAAACTTGTGATCCAAGTCATTAACTGTCTGAAAGTGGTAACACAAGTAGAAAGGAATGGTTAGGGAGGCATATGTGGTTGACTTCATTGGTCAGGGCATTGAGCATAAGAGTCAGGAAGTCATGATGAGGCTTTATAGAATTTTGGTTCGGCCAAAATTGCAGTATTACATGCAGTTCTCCTCACCCTCATACAGGACGGATGTGGAGACTAATGAGTCTGTCCCATTCATTCGTTTTTTTTCGGCGACTAGGCCGTTGCCACTTGGTCGCAGGGTGACGCCTGTATGGTCTCAAGTTGCCAAATAAAATCGTAACTTTTTTCTTGTCGTCGCTGGATTTTGAAATGTTCAAAACCTTTCAGCGATTGTAGGCCTGTCTTCTCCTGTCGTAGGTGCAGTCATAGGCTGTTGCCAGGTGACGTTGGTTGTCGCCGGGTGATGTCTCTGGTGAATTCCATTGGCGCCTACCTACGTCCACCTACGTCAACCTGCAACAGGTACCGGCGACTGAATTGTCTTCAGTTGCCTTCAGTTGTCGCCGACTGGGTCGGAGTTAGTCGTAGCTTGTCGCAGGTGGACGTAGGTTGACTTCGGTTGTCATAGGTTGTCATCTGTGTGTTTGTAGGTTGTCGTAGGTGTGGTCATGGGTGGATTTCCTAATGGGTCGTTGGTTGTCGGTAGCTTGCCGTAGCTTGACGTTGACTAGGCGGTAGGTTATCGTAGGCATTGCCGTAGGGGGAGGTCAAGTTGCCATTTTTTCCACGACCTGCTTCGACTGTGACTGTCACTGGCAGTCGCTGAAAAAAAATCACCTAAGTGGGACAGGCCCTTTAGGAAAGGATTCAGCAGAGTTTTACCAGAATGGTGCATGGATTAGAGGGTATGACCTATAAGGAGAGGTTGGATTGTTTTCTGCGGAACAGTGAAGTTTACGGCAAGACCTGATAGATGTATATAAAATTATGCCACTCAATTTTAAGTTACCTCTTAAGGGAGGAACCTTTTACCCCTCCAGTGAAAATATCAAAGGCTAGAGGGCATTTATTTAAGGTGAGAGAGGCAATATTTAAAGGAAATCTGCAGGGCAATTATTTTTACACAGATGGTGGTGGGTGTCTGAAACGCACAGATGGCAGTGGAAGTGTAGGCAGAGGCTTTTAGATTGGCACATGGATATGCAGAGAATAGATCGATATGAGTCATCAGCATTCAGATGAGATTAGTTCGTCTTGGTATCATGTTCGGGAAAGGCAAAGTGGACCGAAGGACCGTTCCTGTGCTATACTATCCTGTATTCCAAAGCATTTTATTAAAGATTAATAGAAACTTCAAAATGAATTATATTAATTTAATGTTAATTATGCTGTCAATACAGATCATAATGTCTATTTCATGGCCTGGATAATAATTTGAAAAGGTAGTTATGAGATGGGGTCTAGCATTAATGTAGGGTTTGCTCCTCAGATTAATCCAGACAATATTTAAAAAATGATATGCTAGATTATTAATTATTATACCAATTTCAGTTGTACTGGCCTAATCTAAATTGTATTAAAATGAAACTCTATGTTTCTTCCCTTAGATACAAAAATCACACAGTGGGAGGATCCAAGATTGCAGAATCCAGCCATTACTGGACCTGTAAGTAAAACAGGGAAAAAAATCCCAGCTCTCGGCTGTTAATAGTTTAGTTTAGTTTAGAGATACAGAGCGGAAACAGGCCCGTCGGCCCACCGAGTCTGCACCGACCAGCGATCCCCGCACAGTAACACTATCCAACACACACTAGGGACAATTTACACACACACCAAGCCAATGAACCTTTATTATAGCAGTACGTCTGGAGAGTTGGAGGAAACCAAAGACCTCGGAGAAAACCCATGCGGTCACTGGGAGAAGGGACAAGCTCCGTACAGACAGCACCCGTAGTCAGGATTGAACCCAGGTCTCCGGCGCTGCTAGTGCTGTAAGGCAGCAACTCTACTGCTGTGCAAACCGAGGCTGCCCTGCGCCCTAATAGTTCCATATTTTTATCCCAACATTTTGAATCCATAACCCTGCATCCCGTTTCCCACATTCTCATTTTTCTCTCCACGTTAGGACGTTCTACCAAATGTTTATGTTGGCTAACAATAATAACACATTTTCAAGATACTGAGCATATTGTATGTTTGAATGGTAAAGTGGATGCTTTTGGTTCCTCCATCAATTCAAAATATAAATAGGTATGGAGTATTGCTTCTTCTAACCTCAATGTTGAGATTTAACTTTGAAGTCTAATTGTAGCCTATTTTATGTTAGTGGAAAGAGGAGGGAGGAATGCAATTTGGTAGAGCTGTTTACAGTTACCTTTGTTATAAGAAACTCAGTGAAATTGTAATGCCCCTGTCCCACTGTTCCCGGAGGTTGCAGGTAGTGGAAGCAGGTAGGGACAAAAAACCTCCGGGAACCGCACGGAAACCTTGGGTGGGGCGCAAAGTCTCCAGAGGTTTCAGTTCTGGTTTCCTAAGTGGGACAGGGGCATAAAATACGCAGTGATAATTACCTTTAAAGATGCACAGAAAATGTGAGTAAATTGAAAACCTTTTATTATTTTATATGTAAGTGAAGTTTAATCCCAGGGTGACGGTTTGGTCACCTGCCTCAAAATGAACAGATGAATTATAAAGCTCTTAGGTATTTCCAGGTTTTGAGATGTGATATGCAGTTTGAGAGTTCAAGTGACTATTAGTGTTCCTGGAAAGCAATTAGACTGTTGTATGATGTTTTACAAATTAGATCTATTTGAAGTTACAAGCCAAAGCTATTGTCGCCGAACATGTTTGTGTCGAACATGATGCCAAGTGGAACTGATCTCATCTGCCTATACATGATCCACATCCATCTATTCCCTGGACCTTCATGTGCTTATCCAAAAGCCTTTTAAATGGCACTATCTGCCTCCACCAGCACCCCCTTGCAATGCATTCCAAACCCCCAGCGCCCTCACTGTAAAAAAAACGTTCCCAGTAGACCATTAAACTTTCCACCTCTCACCTTGTAGCTATGCCCTCTCTTTCATTCGCTTGTGTGTCAGACGACATGTAGCTCGCTGTTGGTATCTGTCGTCGTCCAACATGTTGACAGATTGGTCGCCTGACACGTCACGGAGAGCATTGGTGCATCGTGTTGTTGTTTCCGGGTTCACCACAAGGATGCATCCGTCATGATCCCCTGCCCTCTAGTGTTGGACATTTTTAGTTTAGTTTAGAGATAGTGCGGATGAAACCGAAGATCTCGGAGAAAACCCACGCGGTCACAGGGAGAACGTACAAACTCCGTACAGACAGCACCCATGGTCGGGATCAAAATTAGGTCTCTGGCACAGCAAGCGCTGTAAGGCAGCAAACCTATACAGTAGCTGCACCACTGTGCTGCCCTTTTCCAACCAGGGGAAAAGGTGATGACTGTCTACTTTATCGATGCCTCTCAAAATGTTATATACAAATGTGCATGTGTGCACAAATACAGTGAGGTGTGGGTACAGTGAAAATATTCCTTGCAGCAGCATTTTTCCCAGTTTGTCTGTTCTCAATGCTTATCATTCCCAATGTTTTTCCACATGTAGTTCATGTCCTAACAAAAATGTGTATACATTTCCAATATACAAGCATCTGTTGGTTTGAGATGAGCTCATTCATGGGTGTGGAATAGTCTCTTTGCCAATGTACCTGTCTGTTTGCTAACAGGAAGAAGATTAGAATGAAAGGTTGGTGTAGTAAGAGAATTTAACTTGTCCGTGTGTAAGCAAGTGCCTGCTCATTTCTTTCACAATGGACTAACTTTAATATTGTGTCCTGCCATGATGAATAAAGCAGCGGGAATATATTCTGTGAGCAGACAATTGGCCCATTATAGTTCTGTATTTTGATGAAGTAAAGATACTTTATCCAGTAGAACAGAGTAATGCTTTCAAATGGCAATGCTGGTTGAAGATGCTACCCAGTTATGTAGCATGCATTGATTACATGTCTGGATGCGTACATTTGTGATCAAGACAGCTTGCGGGATAAATTTTAAACTATGAATCAAATCCATTCTCCCAACCTGTACTTGATGTGATAATTTCAGGCAATGGGGAACATCACAATGTCAGCTGATTCATCCTAAGCTGAAGAAATATATTTTTTGAATATGTTATTTACAGGCTGTGCCATATTCCAGAGAATTCAAGCAGAAATACGATTACTTCCGGAAGAAACTGAAGAAGCCAGTAAGTATATATTCTGCTTTTTCCTTTCCTCTCCCCGCCAACCCCCCCCCCCCCCCCCCGCCCCCCCCCCATCAGCCTGAAGAAGGGTTTCGGCCCGAAACTTTACCTATTTCCTTCGCTCCATAGATGCTGCTGCACCCACTGAGTTTCTCCAGCTTTTTTGTGTACCTTCGATTTTCCAGCATCTGCAGGTCACCCAGGTCACGCAACAATTATACAAATCATTCATAAGACTATTTAAATGGACAAAATTATTCAATATTGCAGTTGAGGGTCTAGTTTTATGGTTTTAATTCAGTTCAGTTTTTAAGATATTTACTGTGATCTATTCGCTCCCGATCCACGAATTTGGTGAATATGTCAGAAAACATAAATGGATTTTGACATGACCATATTATTATATAGTCACAAGGTCATAAGTGATAGGAGCAGGATAAGGCCATTGGGCCCATCAAGTCTGCTCCGCCATTCAATCATGGCTGATCTATATCTCCCTCCTAACTATATTCTCCTTCCTTCCCCCCCATAACCCCTGACACCCATACTTATCAAGAATCTATCTATCTCTGCCTGAAAAAAAATCCATTGACTTGGCGTCCAGAGCCTTATGTGGCACAGATTTCCACAGATTCACCACTCTCTGACTAAAGAAATTCCTGCTTGTCTCCTTCCTAAAGGAACATCCTTTAATTCTGAGGCTATGACCTCTCGTCCTAAACTCTCCCACAAGACGAAGCATCCTCTCCACATCCACTCTATCCAAGCCTTTTACTATTCAGTAAGTTTCAATGAGGCTCTTCATAACTCATGATTATTATCATGATACACAAGATAAATTGGATTTATAAGTTGCATCCCTACTTGATACATTTTTTAATTTTTGTGTGCTGAGATCTTCCACAATAGAATTGTATTGAAATATATGGTAGCTTTTCCACAGATTGATAACCTTGTCATGTGCATTTTCATTCAATTCTTTTTGGAGTAACAAAGCATGGGTTCTTATATCTTAGGATTTTAGAAGTTAGGAGCTTTTTTCTACAATATTTGTCTTTATAAATTAAAGTGAAATATGTGTTTTGAGGAACTAATCTCCCATCATTGATTTTTGGTTCTATTTTTATTTTAGGCCGATATACCCAATAGATTTGAAATGAAACTGCATAGAGGCAACATTCTTGAGGAGTCGTACAGACGAATTATGTCCTTAAAGCGACCAGATGTGTTGAAGGCTCGACTGTGGATAGAATTTGAGTCAGAAAAAGGACTTGATTATGGAGGTGTTGCAAGAGAGTGGTTCTTTCTTTTATCCAAGGAAATGTTCAATCCTTACTATGGGCTTTTTGAATATTCAGCCACGTAAGTATGGAAAGTAAATAGCCTGCTAGTTTTTCAAAATGTTGCGATATATCTATAAATAGCTGATGTAGGGGAGTCGAAAACCTGGTGGGTATTGGTTTAAAATTAGTTGGGAAAGATTTCAAGGGGATCTGCAGGGCAAGATTTAATTCAGATGGTGGTGGTTGGTATATGGAGTAAGTTGCCATAGGAGGTCTAAGGGTACACATGGCAAAGTTTAAAGAACATTTGGATAAACATATGGAAAGAAAATGTTTAAAAGAATATGTGCCTAATGCAAGACTAGCTTCGATGGTCATCTTCATCCGAATGGATGAGTTTGTGCAATGGGTCAGTTTCTTTGCTGTAGATCTCTGACTTCAGTTTTAGATTTTCACTCCATGTAAAGAGGCATGACCTGATGTCACCTTAATTTCCTAAACTTCCACCAAAGATGGTGTGGAATTCTCTGCCTCAGAGGGCAGGTTCTCTGGATGCTTTCAAGAGAGAGCTAGATAGGGCTCGTGAAAATAGCGGTCAGGGGATATGGGGAGAAGGCAGGAACGGGGTACTGATTGGGAATGATCAGCCATGATCACATTGAATGGCGATGCTGGCTTGAAGGGCTGAATGGCCTACTCCTGCACCTGTCTATTGTCTATTGATGCATATTTTCTCCCTATACTGCTTTCAACACACTCCATTATCTTAAACACAGCAAAGGAAATTATTTTTTGATCTTGAATAATTAAGAGAGTAAGTATATCTTTGAATAATTTAGTTGAGTGTCCAAAATGGTTTGAATTTTTGTTGGATTAATGTTTAAAATGTTTATGTCGTAAAATGCTGACCAGAAATATAGAGACACTGAAATCTGTATCACTTGGGTTTTATCTGAAACCCATGAACTATAAAATAAAATCTTTCATAGAGTCATACAGCATCAAAACAGGCCCTTCAGCCAACCCCATCCATGCTGGCCAATATACGCATTATTATTCAGCTTTTAATTTGTCTTCATACCCCCAACAAAGTAATTCATGGTTTTCTTCTGTATTTTAAACTTAACCTATTTCAAAATTATTTTCATACAGAGATAACTACACACTTCAGATCAACCCAAATTCTGGCCTTTGTAATGAAGATCATCTTTCTTACTTCAAGTTCATTGGGCGTGTGGCTGGAATGGCAGTGCACCATGGCAAGTTACTGGATGGTAAGTTATAATTTAATTATGTATCAGCACAATTGGAACTCAATCGACTTGTTAAACCATTCAAATAAATGCTGGTAGAATTATGAAAAGCAATATTGGTTACAACATTGGACTTTGCCAAATAACGGATCTCCTGCCCTTGTCTACAACACTGCACTTTTTCATGTTCATATGTTCTGAATATGATTACGAGCTGAATATGAGCTGAATTAGACCATTCAGCCCATCAAGTCTACTCAATCATGGCTGATCTATCTTTTCCCTCTCAACCCTATTCTCCCGCTTTCTCCCCATGACCCCTGAGGCTCTTACAAATTCAGAATTTGTCAATCTCGGCTGTAGAAATATCCATGAACGACCTCCACAGCCTTCTGTGGCAATGAATTCCACAGATTCACCACCTTCTGACTAAAGAAATACCTCATCTCCTCACTAAAGGCAAGTCCTTTTATTCTGAGACTATGGCCTCTGGTCCTAGACTCTCCCACTAGTGGAAACATTCTCTCCACATTCACTCTATCCAGGCCTTTTTTTTAAATTTCTGATATTTTTCTAATTCCCTTCTGAATTTTTACAGTTGAATCTGCCTCTTACCATCCCTGTCAGTGGTTTTCAGGCACAGTTTGGGTAGGGTGGAGGGGGAATAGACAATGTTTTGGGTGGGGATCATTTTAACACCTTGACTCCCACTTGGTTCCTTCGCCAGATGCTTTCATTCTATGCCCCTAATTCTACACCACTTTTTTTTTTCTTTACCCTTAATGCTTTTGAGCACTTTTGTCATCTCAAAAAATCATTTTCCAGGGAGAGAACACTTCTCCAGTCTGTCCACCTGACACCCTCGTTCCCAGAATTATTTTGTTAAAAATTTCTTCTGCACCCTCTCCAAATCCTTTACACCTTTCCCAAAGTGTGACACAATACATTGCAGACCAAAAGAGTGTTCAACGTGACTTGCATGTAGCCCACGATGCTGTATGCTTTCTTTTTTTAAACAATTTTTGGCATCTCCATAGAGTAATAGAGTGATACAGTGTGGTAACAGGCCCTTTGGCCCAACCTACCCACACCGGCCAACCTCCCGCCATCCCGGGAATTAACCTCGTGAATCTACGCTGCCTCAATTCCAAGAATGTCCTTCCTCAAATATGGAGACCAAATCAGCACACAATACTCCAGATGTGGTCTCACCAGGACCCTGTACAACTGCAAAAGGACCCCTTTGCTCCCATACTCAACTCCTTTTGTTATGAAGGTACCCAGACGTGGCGTCGAAAGACTAGAAGCCGAAGCGAAGAAGTGGAAGCCAAATAACCGAACGGAAACAAAGCTGAAAAGCCAAATAACCAAAAGGGCGCAACGCCAAAAAAACAACTTACCGAAAGAGCGGGATGCCTAAAAACCAACTAAATGTAAGGGCAGGACGCCTAAAAGCCAACTAACTGAAAGGGCAGGAAGCCTATAAGCCAACTAACTCAGATTCAGATTCAGATTCAATTTTAATTGTCATTGTCAGTGTACAGTACAGAGACAACGAGATGCATTTAGCCAACTCACTGAAAGGCCGCATCGCCTGCTCCCCCCGGCGACGTCCGTTAACTGGCTTTTCGGCATTACGTCTGTTTGGTGAGATGGCTTCTAGGCATTTTGGCCTTTCGGTGAGTTGGCTTTTAGGCATCCCGCCCTGTCAGTTAGTTGGTTTTTAAGCGTGCCGCCCTTTCGGGTATTTGGCTTTTCAACTTCATACGCTTTCGGTTATTTGACTTTACGGTTTTGCTTCCGTTCGGTTATTTGGCTTCCACTTCTATGCTTCGGCTTCTCATCCTTTGACGCCACATCCCCACACGGTTATGAAGGCCAACCTGCCATTCGCTTTCTTCACAGCCTGCTGTACCTGCATGCTTACTTTCAGTGACTGATGTACAAGCACGACCAGGTCACGTTGTTGAAATATAGTTGAAATGGAAAATATAAACAGCCAAAGGGCATTTGACAAGTTGTCACATAGTAAGTACAATATTAAAATGGAATAAAAGTGGTTTTATCAGCATGGCGAGAAAATGCAATAATTAGGGGATGCAAAGGGAGAGTCAGAAGGGACGCAAGAAAGTGCAGATGCTGGAATCTTGAGTAACATTGAACTGATAGATGCTCACATGGGTCAGGCAGCATCTGTGGAGGGAAATGGACAGACAATGTTTTGGCTCACCATGTTTCTTCAGATTGACGAAGAGTCTGACCGAAAATGTGGTCTGTCCACTTCATTCCACAGAAGCTGCCTGACCCACCGAGCAGCTCGAGCAGTTTTTGGTTTGCTCAGAGAGCAGGGGTGATAATAATTTGTTTTTGGACTGGACAGAATTACACAATGGGGTTCTCCACGGACCAGTTTAAGGTGCAATGCTCTCCTTAACATTTAAATTAATGATTTGGACATAGGTTCCCAGGACACAATTTCAAAGCATGCAGCCAAAAGACTTGGAGGCAAACTGAACTGTGAAGAGAGCAGGAATAGACCTCAAAGGGATATAGTCAGACTGGTGAGATTGGTTAATGGTGGCAGACAAAATTAATATTAAGACATTTAGAAACATAGAAACATAGAAAATAGGTGCAGGAGGAGGCCATTTGGCCCTCCGAGCCAGCACCACCATTCATTGTGATCATGACTGATCGTCCCCTATCAATAACCCGTGCCTGTCTTCTCCCCATATCCCTTGACTCCACTAGCCCCTAGAGCTCTATCTAACTCTCTCTCTTAAATCCATCCAGTGATTTGGCCTCCACTGCCCTCTGTGGCAGGGAAATCCATAAAATCACAACTCTCTGGGTGAAAAAGTTTTTTCTCACCTCAGTCTTAAATGACCTCCCCTTTATTCTAAGACTGTGGCCCCTGGTTCTGGACTCGCTCAACATTGGGAACATTTTTCCTACATCTAGCTTGTCCAGTCCTTTTATAATTTTACATGTTTCTATAAGATCATCCCTCATCCTTCTTAACTCCAGTGAATACAATCTTTTCTCATATGACAGTCCCGCCATCCCAGGGATCAATCTCATGAACCTACACTGCACTGCTTCAATTACAAGGATATCCTTCCTCAAATTAGGAGACCAAAACTGTACACAATACTCCAGATGTGGTCTCACCAGAGCCCTATACAACTGCAGAAGAACCTCTTTACTCCTATAATGAAATTCTCTTGTTAAGAAGGTCAACATTCCATTAGCTTTCTTCACTGCCCGCTGTACCTGTAAGCCAACTTTCAGTGACCGGTGTACAAGGACGCCCAGGTCTCGCTGCATCTCCCCCTTACCTAACCCCATTGAGATAATAATCTGCCCCCTTGTTTTTGCCGCCAAAGTGGATAACCTCATATTTATCGATATTATACAGCATCTGCCACGCATCTGCCCACTCACTCACTCAACCTGTCCAGGTCACCCTGCAACCTCCTAATATCCTCTTCACAGCTCACACTGCCACCCAGCTTTGTGTCATCCGCAAACTTGCTGGTGTTGCTCCTAATTCCCTCTTCCAAATCATTAATATATCTGGTAAACAGTTGCGGCCCCAACACCGAGCCTTGCGGCACTCCACTCACCACTGCCTGCCATTCTGAAAAGGACCCGTTCACTCCTACTCTTTGCTTCCAGTCTGCGAACCAATTTTCTATCCATGTCAACACCATTCCCCTAATGCCATGTGCTCTAATTTTAGTCACCAGTCTCCCGTGCGGGACCTTATCAAAGGCTTTCTGAAAGTATAGATACACTACATCCACTGGCACCCCTTCATCAATTTTACTTGTCACATCCTCAAAGAATTCCAGAAGATTAGTCAAGCATGATTTCCCTTTCATAAATCCATGTTGACCTGGACTAATCCTTTTACTCCTATCCAAATGCCGCATTATTACCTCTTTAATTATTGACTCCAGCATCTTTCCCACCACCGAAGTCAGGCTAACTGGTCTGTAATTCCCCGTTTTCTCTCTCGCTCCTTTCTTGAAAAGTGGGATAACATTAGCTATCCTCCAATCCACAGGAACTGATCCTGAATCTATTGAACATTGGAAAATTATCACCAATGCGTCCACTATTTCTAGAGCCACCTCCCTGAGGACCCTGGGATGCAGACCATCAGGCCCAGGGGATTTATCATCCTTCAGTCCCATTAGCCTACCCAATACTATTTCTCGCCTAATGAAAATTTATTTCAGTTCCTCTACCCCCTTAGATCCTCTGTCCTCCAGTACATCTGGGAGATTGTTTGTGTCTTCCTTAGTGAAGATTCAACTCTTCTGCCATTTCCTTGTTGCCCATAATAATTTCACCCGTGTCTGCCTTCAAGCGACCCACATTTGACTTTGCTACTCTTTTTCCCTTAACCTATCTAAAGAGGCTTTTACTGTCCCTTATATTCCTGGCCAGCTTCCCTTCGTACTTCATCTTTTCAGCCAGTATTGTCCGTTTTGTTTCCTTCTGTTGTCCTGTGAAGGTTTCCCAATCCTCTGGCTTCCGGCTACTATTAGCTGTGTTATACATCTTTTCTTTTAGTCTTATTCGATCCCTAAGTTCTCTTGTCAGCCACGGTTGCCTCGTAATCCCTTTAGAACCTTTCTTCCTTTTTGGAATGAAATGATCCTGCGTCTTCTGGATTATGCCCAGAAATTCCTGCCATTGCTGTTCCACCGTCATTCCTGCTAGAATCCCTTTCCAGTCTACCTTGGCCAGCTCCCCTCTCATGCCTTCATAGTCACCTTTGTTCAACTGCATCACTGACACTTCTGATTTAACTTTCTCCTTCTCAAATTGCACATTAAAACTAATCATATTAAGATCACTACCTCCAACCGATTCTTTTACCTCGAGTTCTTATCATATGTGGTTCATTGGACAACACTAAATCCAGAATTGCCTTTTCCCTGGTCGGATCCATTACAAGCTGCTCTAAGAATCCATCTCGGAGGCATTCTACAAACTCTCTTTCTTGGGGTCCTGAACCAACCTGATTTTCCCAGTCTACCTGCATATTGAAATCCCCCATCACCACAGTGGCATTACCTTTGTTACATGCCAGTTTTATCTCCTGCTGCAACTTACACCCTACATCCGGGCTAGTATTTAGGGGTCTGTAGATAACACCAATTTGTGTCTTCTTGCCTTTACAATTCCTCAACTCAATCCACAGTGACTCTACCTCGTCAGTCCCTATGTCTTCCCTCGCAAGGGACTGAATTCCATCCCTCACCAGCAGCAGAACTACCCCCCCCCCCTCTTCCCACCTGCCCACTGCCTGTCCTTTCTATACGATGTATAACCCTGAATATTAAGTTTCCAGGCCTGATCCTCCTGTAGCTCCGTATCAGTAATCCCCACAATGTCATATCTACCAACCTCTAACTGAGCCTGAAGCTCATCTACTTTACTTCTTATACTTCACGCATTCATATACAATAATTTAAATTCATTACGCATCTCACCTTTCACATCGATCCCTATTTCACTTGGGCATACGCTCCTATCCCTTTGTGAGCTTTCTTTCCCGTTAATTCTGGGGTCATTAACCATCCCTTTACTCTCTTTCCCTTTAACTCCGTCCTCCACTATCCCATTTGACATCCCACCCCCCTTATTCAGTTTAAAACCACCCGTATATCAGTGGCAAACCTGCCTGCCAGAATGCTGGTCCCCCACCTGTTACGGTGCAATCCGTTCCTTTTGTACAGTTTCCCCTTACTCCAAAACAGATCCCAGTGATCTAAGAATCTAAATCCCTGCCCCCTGCACCAGTTCCTCAGCCACACGTTCAGGTCCCGTATCTCCCTGTTCCTGCTCTCGCCAGCACGAGGAACTGGAAGCAAACCGGAAATAACAACCCTGGAGGTCCTGCTTTTCAGCATTTTTCCGAGCTCTCTAAAGTCACGCTGCAGAATATTCATCCCCCTCTTTCCAACATCGTTTATGCCGACATGCACTACCACTTCCGGCTGTTCACCCGGTTGAGGATTTTCTGCACTCTGTCCGTGACATCCTGGATCCTGGCACCGGGAAGGCAGCACACCATCCTCGAATCCCGTCTGTTGCCGCAGAAACCCCTGTCCGTACCTCTCACAATGGAGTCTCCAACTACAATGGCGTTGCCTGACGTTGGCCTCTTTGGTTTTGGCTCAACAGCCCTTTTTGCTTCTCAAGCCAGTCCGCCGCTCAGTGTGATAACGTCTTCTGTCCCGACAGCTTCTAAGTGGGTGAACCTGTTCACAAGATGTACAACACCCGGGGAACTTTGCATTCCATGTTTACCTCCCTTTCTCACCGTCTCCCACCTTCTCTCTTCCAGTACCTTAGGTGTAACAATCTTACTGTAGGACTTGTCGAGGAACGACTCCTTTTCTCGGACGAACCTGAGGTCATCCACTTGCTTCTCCCAGTTCCCCAACATGGTGCATCAGGAGCTGTACCTGGATGCACTTCTCACATTTGTAGCAGCCAGAGGCACCAGCGGTGTCCTTGACCTCCCACATACTGCAAGCATCACACTGAATCAGCTTGCTTGACATCTCCTTCTTTCGTCTCTACCTGTCCAGTGTTTTGCGAAGCCTCCTCTCCTCAGCCTCCTCGCCGAAGACTCTCAAGACAAAGACTCGCACTTTTCTCACAGGGCACAAACTCATGAGAGGAATAGATCAGGTGGATGCATAGTCTCTTGCACAGAGTAGGGGAATCAAGGACCTGAGGACATAGGTTCAAGGTGAAAGGAAAAAGATTTAATAGGAATCCGAGGGGTATTTTTTTCACACAAAGCGTGGTAGGTGTATGGAACAAGTTGCCAGAGGAGGTAGTTGAGGCTGGGACTATCCCATCGTTTAAGAAACAGTTAGACAGGTACATGGATAGGACAGGTTTGTAGGAATATGGACCAAGCGCAGGCAGGTGGGATTAGTGTAGCTGGTCGGCAGCTAGAGCGCTGGGTTTGTATACTCTGCACTTTAGAAGGATGAGAGGGAATCTTATTGAAACATATAAGATTGTTAAAGGTTTGGACACGCTAGAGGCAGGAAACGTGTTGGGGGAGTTCAGAACCAGGGGCTACAGTTTAAGAATAAGGGGTAGGCCATTTAGAACGGAGTTGAGGAAAAATATTTTCACCCTGAGAGTCGTGAATTTGTGAAATTCGTTGTCTCGGAAGGCTGTGGAGGCTGATCCTCTGGATGCTTTCAAGAGAGAGCTCTAAAAGATAATGGAGTCAAGGGATATGGGGAGAAGGCAGGAAATGATTGTGGATGATCAGCCATGATCACAGTGAATGGCGGTGGTTTAATATAGACAATAAACACCTATTGTTTATTGTCTATATTTCCCTCATTGCTCCCTATCTGCTCCCTTGTACCCTCTGAAGTAATATAGATATGATTTTCCCCTTAACCAGCAAAAGCAGCTGTCCACTGATGAAATCCCATTTGTATAAGTATTTGCTAATAAGTGAGTTCAGTATTCCGAAAAACGCAAGGAATCATGGGATTTGTCAAAGGTCACTCGCGATAAACATTCTCGGCAACTGTGCTGCTGCATGTATACAGACCCGCGTTTCATCCGTAGTCAGGATTGCACCCGGGTCTCCAGCTGCAGCGCTGTTGAACTTCTCCTGGACTGTTCCCGTCCCCTCCCGAGTGTCCCATCCCTGTCCGGGGGCGGCCGTAGATGTCCGGGGTGACCCCGGACTGATGGGACACCAGCCCGAAACAGTGATTTTAGAACCAATAGACAGTTTTTGCAAGCATTTTAGAACCACATTAAGGGCACTCACAGTTGAGTAGACATGTGTTCAGAGTTATTCACAGCTCAGAGAGACGTGACCCTCTCGCTTCCTCCGTCTGGCAGAGACTGAGTGAGCCACGACACTTCCGGGTTTTATAGTCCCTCCCCCCTGTCGCCAGCGGGGGCAGCAGAGAGAATGGTGAAATGTTTTAAAACATTAATATCTCTCTGATTTTTCATCGATGGGAAAAATCCTCCGGTCCAGACCGGCGGAGGGGGGTTCTGAGCGAGGTGGCCAAAAATGACGGCCATAAGTCGCGGCATTCCCTCGGAAATCACAAAACAGTAAGTCAAAAGCGGTCAAGATCTTAGTTTTAGTAATATAGCTGAAGGTCTCTATCCACCTTCGTCACTTGTCTGTTGTTCATTCATTGCTATCTTGATACCCCACTGGAGATCATTCGGCCATCGATTTGCCAGTTTCCCCCCCCCCCCCAATCCACTTGACTATCAATGTGTGCAGATGCTTTGTGAATTTACATTTTTTCACGGTGGTTTATTTATTTTTAATTTGTTCATTGAAATTTGACGCCATAAATAATTGACCATATCTGTTTATTGATGGATTGTTTATTGAAGTGTTAGATGTGAGGGAACATCCTGATTTAAGTAAGAACAGGTTTTGATTGAAAATTGTCTGAATAGCAAGATTTTGTGATTGGATGTGATTTGTGATCGGAAAGCAAAAATCTGCAAAATGATTGGAAATTTGAAATAAAAACACTAAATTTTGCTGATTCTCATCAGCTGAGACAGCAGAATGGCAAGGGAGAAGCTGTACAAACTTCAGATCATTTTTAAAAAGTTCAAAAAGTAATTTTAAAAAAATTATATATTGGGAGTACCTAAGTAAATATCAAGGATATGTAATGTGAAGTTCCTTTGATTGAGGCCACTGGACAATACATTCAAACCAGACCGGATGGCTTCAAATTCACCATGCGATAGAGGTACTTTTCATGTTTCTGCCAGGCAACAGAGCCATGTGTGCAAATGTTGTTATTATTTCCCTTGCTGGTGAAAATCTCAAAAATCAAACAAGGCAGGTTTGCTCCAGGCAATAATGACAGTTCATGACTGATTAAAATTCAGGCCTAATAATCATTTGAACTTTCATCTCATTCAATTCATTTTGTTTTCATTTCAGGCTTCTTTATCAGACCCTTTTACAAGATGATGTTGGGAAAATCCATCACACTGAAAGATATGGAGTCTGTAGTAAGTACAAAAGCACCATAAAAGTTACTCCCTATAGCCAGTCATTTTCATCAGTAATAAAATACATCATCTTATTTGTAAAATCTTGACGTTTTATACTGCGGAATTGTTTGATAATTTGATGTAAATTTGTAAATTGATGTAAATTTATCTTGATTTTCCTTTTTCTCTCTCTCTCTCTCTCCTCTCTCTCTCTCTCTCTCTCCTCTCTCTCTCTCTTTCTCTCATTTATACATAGCCGCTGCACTTTTCTCCTGATGATGGATGGCTTCATTGTCATGTGCTGTGCAATATATTACTCATAAGTACAACATGATAACATGCTGATAAATTTAAAATGGCTAAATATTTGGTGCAAGGCCTGGTTGGCTAAGACATTAAAAAACATTTTTACGTTTTAAGACCCTCGACTGAAAATGTTGTTTTAAATCAATATTTGAAGTATTTTAATCAAAATTTAACTGTGATAACAATTTAATTTCAAAAGATATTAAGTATTCTTTTATTTCTCCCATGTACGTTTAGTTCATGGAAATGATTTACCAGTTCAAGGTGTTGAGTGGAATGGAATTCATAGTTTATGAATATCCAGTTATATAAAGCCTCTATATCATGGTCAATATGGTGTGAACAGCCTGATTTCCATTGTGTTTATTTGCCTTTTTACATAATCTTAATTGGCACATGTTTAACTCGGCACCTTTTGCTATGCAAATTAACAGCGCAAGAGAGAAGAGCATTGCACAATTAATGCAGGACAACCAAGCGATGCTGTCAAATTCTGCCTTTGATTTCTCAGTCATTGTTCTTGTCGAGAACACAAAGTGCTGGAGTAACTTAGGCAGCATCAGCATCACTGGAGGATGTGGATAGGCAACGTTTTGGGTCAGGTCCCTTCTTCAGAATGATTGCAGCAGGGGGAGGAAAACTGGGAAAGAGAGGTGGAGGCAGGCCAAAGCAGGGCAAGGCATAGATGGATACAAATGCATGTGTTTATTATAGGCAGATGGGTAGACAAGGATCAGAGATGAAAAACGGACAACAGGGTGACAATGAAATATAAAGCCAGAGTTCGTGATATAGGTTGAAGGGGACAGGGTGGGTGGTTGTGGGGGGGGGGCGGGGGGGGGCGGGGGGGGGGAGATGGGAGGGGGGGGGGGGGAGGGGGGGGGGGGGGGGGAGGGGGGGTTGTGTGTGAGGAGTATAGGATAGTGTATGAAATTGATGTACACAAGGGTGGGGGGAAGCACAGGAAAGAGAGGGGGGTGAGGGTGAGGAGGTGAAGGGGTGCAAGTTAAAATTTAAGAATTCAATGTTCATACAGTTGGGTGAACAGGGCCTCTTCTATTGCCAGAGTGAGGCCAAATGCAAACTAGAGGAACAGCATAGCTTCCAAGATGGCACCCAACCCAGGCGACTATTTGCATGCTCGCCACAGAAGCTCGCCATCTACAATCAGATATTACAATCGCTCCACATTTTAAAATCTCAACTCCTACAACTACTTTTCTTACTTTAACTATGATATCTATACCCTGTAAATGGCTTGATTGTAATCATGTGTAGTCTTTTCGCTGACTGGTAAGCACGTAACAAAACCTTTTCATTGTATCTTGGTGCACGTGACAATAAACTAAACTGAACTGTACAACTCAATGGTACGAACATTGAATTCTCCAATGTTACATAAAACTCCTCCCCCCCCCCCCCCATCTCTTTCCTGTGTCATATCCCACCCCAGTGTACACCCAGTACACCCTCTATCCAGCCCTCCTCCCCACATTCCCTTCCACCTGTATCCCACCCTCTGGCTTTACATTTAATTGTCAATATTTTATCCCCTTTTCATTTCTAGCTATTGTCCATGCATCTGCCAATCAAAATCCCCCTCACCTGTATCCACCTATCACTTGCCCCACCCCCACCTAACTTTTCCAGCGTTCTCCCCCCACAACTATTATCAGTCTGAAGATGGGTTCCAACCAGCAACGTTGTTTATCATTGTCCTCTGGAGATGCTGCCTGACCTGCTGTTACTCCAGCACTTTGTGTTTTATACAAGATTCCAGCATTTATAGGTCCTTGTATCCCTATCTTTCTTGTTTGTTGTAATCTGTAAAAGGTTATTGGGAATCTGTTGGTGATGTGCAGGTGGGTAGTAGATTTAGGGGAGAATTGATAACTATATGATGTGAATACAAATGGAATTAATGTAGAATTAGTGTAAACAGGTACTTTCTGTCTATTTCTAACAGCTCTGATTATAGATCACCATTCAAGAGCTTATCAGGGATTTACTGGCATCATTGGCATAAATAAAGTATTTTTATTGGGACAGCAAATTCTATAACATCCATTGATCACTTTTATAGAGGAACCAATTCATGTTGTTTAAATGCTGAGCTGCCTCGGGTTCTGTCGCAGCTTTTCACTAGTGCATAGTTTAGTGTTTGCATCAGAGAAGCTGCAGCTATTCTCTGCAGGCAGCACAGTGGTAGAGTTGCTGCCTTACATTGCCAGAGTTCTGGGTTCGATCCTGACTATGGGTGCTGTCTGTACAGAGTTTGTACATTATCCCTGTGACCACGTGGGCTTTCTCTGGGTGCTCTGATTTCCTCCCACATTCCAAAAACATACAGGTTTGTAGGTTAATTGGCTTATGTAAATTGTCCCTAGTGTGTCAGATAGTGCTAGTACGGCATGTCAGCACGGACTCGAGGGGCCGAAGGGCCTGTTCCCACGTTGTATCCCTAAAGTTTAAAAGTCTAAAGGTTGAACTAAAATAGCATGGAACTCCTCTAAGTGCCATCAGAACCACAACATTGGTGTACAAAGCTGGTGTGCTTTGCACAAGGTTGAATGGTTGGATATCATGTACAATCTGCGCACATTAAGAACAACGTTTTAGTACATTGCTGCTTATGTCACACACTTCATATCAAATATCACCATAGAGGTTCTTTAGAGCACAAATTTACCAAGTAAGATTGCACTGGTTGGACCAGATGAGCAGATGGGAGGGAAGTTGCAGTCAAACATAACTGCACACTATAGAGTTATCAGAGGGACTGCCACAGGACTTCCAACCTTCACTCAGGATACATGTGAGTGAGAAACAAAGGCATTTCCTGACCTACATGAAGTCCTGGTGAAGGATCCGAACAAGTGGCATCATTTCTGTCTCGGGACATCAAAGTCTAGGATAGGAATTGGCTGCATCTAATTGGAGAAAAAAGAAAGCAATTTCTGAAAATTTCAGTTGTGGCACAAGCACTTGTAATAACTGCAGTAGATCATGGAAATGTCAGAATGGACAGTTTAGTCCTGTGGGCTATTGCATCTTAGTCTTTAATATTCATGGTCTCCTGCAGACTGAATTATATCTCTTATGTGTCATGGTTTAAATATTAGGCTTGGGTTGAATCATAAAATTAATTGCATTCATTGACTATCCCCTTTACATACTACATTGACCTTTAGTTCTTATTGCATTGTTTTAGGATGGTGAATATTTCAACTCGTTAAGATGGATTCTTGAAAATGACCCTTCTGAGCTGGATCTCAGATTTTGCATTGATGAAGAGAATTTCGGACAGGTATGTGGACATCTAACATCACCGATTTCAAGGATGCAATATTTCAAGGAAGTTGTCATAAGATAATTGGAAATGATTGAGTTTTTGAAAATTCCAATAATAATTTATTTTAAAGTTCAAACTGGTAATCTTGTTTGATCAATAGAATGTTTTCAGCAAATTTTAATGAATCATTTTGATAATCTGATTGAACAGATGGCTTGAGAAGTTAACTGGCTCTGGTCAAAATAAAATCCAGGCATTACTATCATAGAAACATAGAAACATAGAAATTAGGTGCAGGAGTAGGCCATTCGGCCCTTCGAGCCTGCACCGCCATTTAATATGATCATGGCTAATCATCCAACTCAGTATCCCGTACCTGCCTTTTCTCCATACCCTCTGATCCCCTTGGCCACAAGGGCCACATCTAACTCCCTCTTAAATATAGCCAATGAACTGGCCTCAACTACCCTCTGTGGCAGAGAGTTCCAGAGATTCACCACTCTCTGTGTGAAAAAAGTTCTCCTCATCTCGGTTTTAAAGGATTTCCCCCTTATCCTTAAGCTGTGACCCCTTGTCCTGGACTTCCCAACATCGGAAACAATCTTCCTGCATCTAGCCTGTCCAACCCCTTAAGAATTTTGTAAGTTTCTATAAGATCCCCTCTCAATCTCCTAAACTCTAGAGAGTATAAACCAAGTCTATCCAGTCTTTCTTCATAAGACAGCCCTGACATCCCAGGAATCAGTCTGGTGAACCGTCTCTGCACTCCCTCTATGGCAATAATGTCCTTCCTCAGATTTGGAGACCAAAACTGTACGCAATACTCCAGGTGTGGTCTCACCAAGACCCTATACAACTGCAGTAGAACCTCCCTGCTCCTATACTCAAATCCTCTTGCTATGAAAGCCAACATGCCATTCGCTTTCTTTACTGCCTGCTGCACCTGCATGCCTACCTTCAATCGACAGGGTATAAATGAAATGTACTGAATAGTGAAAGGGTTGGATAGAGTGGATGTGGAGAGGATGTTTCCACCAGTGGGAGAGTCTAGGACGTAGAGGTCATAGCCTCAGAATTAGACGTTCTTTTAGGAAAGAGATGAGGAGAAATTTATTTAGTCAGAGGGTGGTGAATCTGTGGAATTATTTGCCATAGAAGGCTGTGGAGGCCAAGTCAGTGGATATATTTAAGGCAGAGCAAGATAGATTCGTGATTAGTACAAGTGTCAGAGCTTACGGGGAGAAGGCAGGAGAATGGGGTTAAGAGGAAGAGTGGAATTATTTGCCATAGAAGGCTGTGGAGGCAAAGTCAGTGGATAGATAGAGGCAGAGATAGATAGATTCTTGATTAGTATGAGTGTCAGAGGTTAAGGGGAGAAGGCAGAATAATTGTGTTTGGAGGGAAAGATAGATCAGCCATGATCGAAGTAGACTTGATGGGCCGAATGGCCTAATTCTACTCCTATCTCTTATGATCTTATGAAATGCAAATGTTAGATTTGCAAATCTGTTGTGAGACTTCGTCTTATTGATCGAAAGGTGGTGATTATCATTCTGTTCCACCTTTAGACTCCATGTGGCATCAGCACTCTGACCCTGTGCAAGCCAGAGCTGGTTATTATTGCTTTACTATTGTAGCATTTACTGCGACAGGGAATAACTTTGTTTTGTGTGGTGTACAAGCAAACCGTACCTTATAAATATACATCAAGGGAGTGTGGGAGAGAAGGAAGAAAGAAACTGACTGCGTAATACAGTGTTATACTGTAGCAACAAAGTGCAGAGAAATAATGTACAAGGACTGCAACAAGATCGATTGGAAGATCAGGAATTCATCTGTAATAGAAAAAGTCTTAGTTATTTTCAATAATTTTAATAGTCTTCATATATCTCTGAATGTCAGAGATATTTAAAAACTATTGAAAATCAGTGACAACTTTGACAGCAGACAAACCTCCATCTGAGCTTCACGCTGCATCAACTAGGGGAAGATGCAGAGGATGGGCCACTGGACTTTGCTGCCTGAGAACAAGTTGCCATCTTGCCTATCCCCTGACTTAAAACATGGTGTGGCCACCAAAATCAGTCCTGGGAAGCCAAGGACCCGAAATGGCATTTCAGCGTCATGTACAATAACACAAGACAGCTACCAGGTGGATTGACGCACTGGTTTATCGTCATCCGTGTAGAGGAGTGACCTTAATTGTTCATACCATCTGGAGAACAGTAGGCGGTGTTTCCCAGAACCATGATCCAACTGAGCCTGACCGTGATAATTTAGCTTTCTTGTAACAACTGCTGACGAGATATAGTTTGTTTTATGTGTGATGCAGCGGAGAATACCTGTATTGATCTCGATGGCCATTTTTGGCTGTAACACCATGACGAGGTAGCCTACACTGACCACTCTAGTTTAGTTTTTTTGTTTAGTTTATTGTAACGTGTACCGAAGTACAGTGAAAAGCTTTTGTTGCGTGCTGACCAGTCAGCGGAAACACAAACCACGATTACGATGGATCCATTTACAGTGTATAGATACATGACAAGGGAACAATGTTTAGTGCAAGGTAAAGCCAGAAAGGTCGGATCAAGGATAGTCCGAGGGTCACCAATGAGGGAGATAGTAGCTCAACACTGCTCTCTGGTTGTGGTAGGATGATTCAGTTACTGATAACAGCTGGGAAGAAACTATCCCTGAATCTGGATACCACATGCTGCTAACTAAATATCTCCTAGCTATACGATTAATACTTCCAAGTGTTAATTTCATTAAAATAAATTAAATGTAATGCATGATACACAAGTCTGAATGTCATTAATTATAGACCTCCGTTTTCTGCTTGAGTATCATCAGCTTGTCAGCTCTCTGTTGTGCAGTTTCATTCATTTGGCTTGTCCTTCGTAGACCTATCAAGTGGATCTGAAACCCGGTGGTTCAGACACGGTGGTCACCAATGAAAACAAAAGGGAATACATAGAGTAAGTTAATGCTTATTTAATTTAATAGTCTTCCCTCACCTTGCTGAACTATTTTTACTGCCATTTCTCATTAATACCATGGAAAGTGCTGATCAAATTATTAGTTGGACCGGGTGGCGCTGTCAGCGATGGCAACCTCGCCAATAGTCTGTTTGTCTTTTCATCTTTTTTGTTATTTTAGTGTGTTTTTAAAAGTTTGTGTTAATGTTCTCTGGTTTGTTTTATGGGGGAGGTGGTCGGGGGAAACATTTTTCAATCTCCTACCTTGCCGGAGATGCGATTGCTTTCCGGATCGTATCTCCGGTTGCTCTACGGCCTAACATCATGAAGCTGGTGGCCTTGCTCGGGACTGACTGAGAGCCCCACCGTGGGGCCGTGGACTTACCATCGGAGCCTGCGATCCGTGCCAGGGATCGACGCTCCAACCGCGGCCTGCGGATTTCAAAGTCAAGGAGCTCGCAGTCTCAGGTAGAGACTGATGTCGAGTAGCTCCAAAGCCACAAGGGGTTCGACCAGCCCCGGCCCGGGGTCCGATCGCCTGGTGCAGACGAGTTGAGATCCTCCCGATGCGGGAGCGCGATTGCCCCGTTGTGGAGGGCTCGACCGCCAGCTGCGGGAGCCAAGATCGCCCCGACAACGGAAGGTTTGAGTGCCCCGACTGCGGGAGAACAAAGAAGGGAAGAAGGTTGACCTTTTTTTTTGCCTTCCATCACTGTGAGGAATGTAGGGGAGTCGCTGTGGTGGATGTTCATGTTAAAAATGTATTTAGGTGTCTTGTTGATCTTTATTGATATGACTCTATGGCAAATCAAATTCCTTGTATATTGCAAAACACACTTGGCTAATAAATTACTATTATGATTATGATTAGTTAACCTCCTAAATTTAATGAAATGGGTCAGTGTAAATCCTCCTCATAACTTAACCATTTGCATCCTGATATGAGTTTAGTAAAGATAGACTCCCTCCAAGGACTAGATGTTCTTTCTAATGTTCTTTAGTTCAATAGCCCTTTATTGTCAAATGTGTCCCGAGGGACAGTGAAATTTGATTTTACCTTACAGTCATACCAAAAAAAAGCAACGATACAAAATTACATAAAAATTAAACATAAACAGCCACCGCAGTGACGTGACCCACAGCCATCAATCCAATGTCCGGGCCACACACATGCTCTTCACCGTGATGTGCCCATAGTTGCACCGACTGCTGTAGCTCTCTCAGCAGTCCCTGTCCGCCCGAACAGTCAGAAAGGCGTCCACACTCGCACCAGACACCAGGACGCTCCCGTGGCGCGACGTCCCCGCAAAAACTGAGACCACCGCACTCACGGCAATCCCTCCGACTCCCTACCAGCGCAGGTAGCATCCATCTTACATTGGATGACCTTACATTCCTCACTGTTATGGAAGGCAAATAGCTTTTACCTTCTTCCTCCTTCGAACTGTTCAGAGAACTCCACATGTAGTTGAGGCAAAGTTTTTTATGGTTGTAACTTAACGGTTTCAACTCTCTTATATCAGTCCTCTCGGGCCAAAATTACATTGGAATTTTTCATAATCTCTCACATCAGCCAGTAGCATTTTACTGATGATGAACTTGGGACCCAACATTTTGTCAAACTGCCAGAGTTTTGAACTTTTGATCATTTCTTTAATATTTATGTTCCTTAATAGGAGCAGAATTAGGCCATTCGACCCATCAAGTCTACTCATTCAATCATGGCTCACACCTTCAATTTCAATTCAATTTTATCTTTTTTGTTCCAATTAGATGAATTGATTTGCCTTTATTTGCTTGTTTGGCCCATTTGCAATTTCCCTATCTTGCAATGAATCTAATAAAATCCAGAAATTTCCTGATACTGTTTGCTTGGATAAATGGTCACTGAATCTCCAAAATCTTAGGATGAAAGCGTTATAGCTCTGGCAGGTCTTTATTTCCAACTGATTATTTCTCATTATCTTTGTTGATTCTGATGGGTCCCTCTGTTGATCTTAATTGGGATGTTTTGTGTTCTCTCATTTTCCCCTTCTGTTAGACAACAAGGCTTTCTTTATTCTGAACGTCAGCATTTCCTTTAATGCAGTGGTAATTATTTCGAAAATCGTAATTGAAAAAAGAGATGTTTTTCCTGCTTTCATTGAAGGCAGAATGAGTAGCACATCTCATGGTCCAAACTAAAACTGTGATGACATTTTTGCTCTGAAAAATTGAGTTTTTCTTCACCACAAAATGTGCTTCTCTGAAATTAGTGTCTGCATGCTCAATTTGTAATTTTCAGAAGGATTGTTATGATAAATGAGTCACAAAATTAATAAGCAGCATTTGGTCCATCTGTATGACACTTCCATTGTCCATTTAAGTACCTGGTTGATCCTTTAATTTAGTTTGAGATACAGCTTGGAAACAGGTCTTTCTGCCCACCAAGTCCATGCCGACCATCGGTCACCTGTACACACTAGTTCTATGTTATCCAACTTATACGTCTACTCTCTACACGCTAGGGTCAGTTCACAGAGACCAATTATACTACAAACCTGCATGTCTTTGGGATGTGGGAGGAAACTGAAATGCTTGAAGGAAATCCATACATCACAATGAAACTCGACATAAACAGCACCGAGGTCAAGATTGATGCCTACTTTCAATGACTGGTGTACCATGACACCCAAGTCTCGTTGCATCACCCCTTTTCCTAATCAGCCACCATTCAGATAATAATCTATTTTCCTGTTCTTGCCACCAAAGTGGATAACCTCACACTTATCCACATTATACTGCATCTGCCATATATTTGCCCACTCACCCAACCTATCCAAGTCACCTTGCAGCCTCCTAGCTCACAGCTAACACTGCCCCCCAGCTTCGTATCATCAGCAAACTTGGAGATGTTGCATTCAATTCCCTCGTCCAAATCATTAATATATATTGTAAATAGCTGGGATCCCAGCACTGAGCTTTGCGGTACCCCACTAGTCACTGCCTGCCATTCTGAAAATTCCTACACTTTGCTTCCTGTCTGCCAGCCAGTTCTCTATCCACACCAATACTGAACCCCCAATACCGTGTGCTTTAAGTTTGCATACTAATCTCTTATGTGGGACCTTGTCGAAAGCCTACTGAAAGTCCAGATATAACACATCCACTGGTTCTCCCTTATCCACTCTACTAGTTACATCCTCTAAAAATTCTACAGGATTCGTCAGACATGATTTACCTGTCATAAATCCATGTTGACTTTGTCCAATGATTTTACCACTTTCCAAATGTGCTGCTACCCCATCTTTAATAACTGACTCTAGCATTTTACCCACTACCGATGTTAGACTAACTGGTCTGTAATTCCCCATTTTCTCTTTCCCTCCCTTTTTAAAAAGTGGTGTTACATTAGCTACCCTCCAATCCTCGGGAACTATTCCAGAATCTAAAGAGTTTTGAAAAATTATCACTAATGCATCCACTATTTCTGGGGCTACTTCCTTAAGCACTCTGGGATGCAGCCTATCTGGCCCTGGGGATTTATCGGCCTTTAATTCATTCAATTTACCTAATACCACTTCCCGACTAACCTGGATTTCACTCAGTTCCTCCATCTCATTTGACCCCCGGTCCCCTGATATTTTCGGCAGATTATTTATGTCTTCCTTAGTGAAGACAGAAACAAAGTAGTTATTCAATTGGTCTGCCATGTCCTTGTCCCCTATGATCAATTCACCTTTTTCTGACTGCAAGGGACCTACATTTGTTTTAACTAATCTTTTTCTCTTCACATATCTATAAAAGCTTTTGCAGTCATGTTCCCTGCCAGTTTTCTTTCATAATCTATTTTCCCTTTCCTAATTAAGCCCTTTGTCCTCTTCTGCTGGACTCTGAATTTCTCCCAGTCCTCTGGTAGGCTGCTTTTTCTGGCTAATTTGTATGCTTCATCTTTAGTTTTGATACTATCCCTTGTTATCCACGGATGCGCTACCTTCCCAGATTTATTCTTTTGCCAAACTGGGATAAACAATTGTTGTAGTTCATCCATGCGGTCTTTAAATGCCTTCCATTGCATATCCACCTTCAACCCTTTAAGAATCAATTGCCAGTCTATCTTGGCCAATTCACATCTCATACCCTCAAAGTTACCTTTCTTTAAGTTCAGAACCCTTGTTTCTGAATTAACTATGTCACTCTCCATCCTAATGAAGAACTCAACCAAATTATGGTCACTCTTGCCCAAGGGGCCACGCACAACAAGATTGCTAACTAACCCTTCCTCATTACTCAATACCCAGTCTAGAATATCCTGCTCTCTCGTTGGTTCCTCTACATGTTGGTTTAGAAAACTATCCCACATACATTCCAAGTAATCCTCTTCCTCAGCACTCCAGCCAATTTGATTCACCCAATCTATAAGTAGATTGAAGTCACCCATTATAACTGTTTTACCTTTGTTGCACGGATTTCTAATTTCCTGTTTGATGCCATCCCCAACCACTACTACTGTTAGGTGGCCTGTACACAACTCCCACTATCGTTTTCTGCCCCTTAGTGTTTCACAGCTCTACCCATATCGATTCCACACCTCCAAGCTAATGTCCTTTCTTTCTATTGCGTTAATCTCCTCTCTGACCAGCAAAGCTACCCCACCTCCTTTTCCTTTCTGTCTATCCCTCCTGAATATTAAATATCCCTGGATGTTCAGCTCCCAGCCATGGTCACCGTAGAGCCATGTTTCCGTGATCCCAACTATATCATATTCAATAATAAATATCCGCACATTCACCTCATCCACCTTATTACGAATGCTCCTCGCATTGAGACACAAAGCCTTCAGGCTTGTTTTTACAACACTCTTACAACCTTATACCTTATACAATTATGTTGAAAAGTGGCCCTTTTTAATATTTGCCATGGATTTGTCTGCCTGCCACTTTTACTTTTCACCTTGCTACCTATTGCTTCTACCCTCATTTTACACCCCTCTGTCTCTCTGCTCATGCTCCCACCTCCCTGCCGCATCCCCCTCCACAACAGCACAAGCAAACACTCCCGCAAGGACATTGGTTCAATTCCAGCCCAGGTGCAGACCGTCCTGTTTGTGCTGGTCCCAGAACTGCCCTAGAAATTTGAATCGCTCCCCTTGCACCATTTTTCAAGCCACGTATTCATCTGAAATATCTTCCTATGTCTACTCTGACCAGCACGTGGCACTGGTAGTAATCCAGAGATTATTACCTTTGAGGTCCTGCTTATCTCCTTGCTCCCTAAATTCACCTTGTAGGACCTCATCCCGTTTTTTACCTATATCGTTGGTGCCAATGTGCACCACGACAACTGGCTGTTCACCCTCTCCCTCCAGAATTTTCTGCAGCCGCTCAGAGACATCCCTGACCCTTGCACCAGAGAGGCAACATACCATCCTGGAGTCTCTTTTGCGGCTGCAGAAACGCCTATCTATTCCCCTTACAATTGAAACCCCTATTACTATTGCCCTTCCACTCTTTTTCCTCCCCTCCTGTGCCGCAGAGCCACCCACGGTGCCATGAACTTGGCTGCTGCTGCCTTCCCCTGATGAGCCATCTCCCCCAACAGTATCCAAAATAGTATATCTGTTTAGGAGGGAGATGACCACAGGGGATTCCTGCACTACCTGCCTACTGCTACGCTGGCCACCCGTTCCCTTTCTGTCCGCTTGTCTTTTACCTGCGGTGTGGCCAATTTGCTACGTGCTATTCACGACTTTCTCAGCATCGTGGATGCTCCAGTATGAATCCAACTGCAGCTCCAACCGTTCAATGTTGCTGGACACACTTCCTGCATATGATTATGCTAATGTTTATGATAGTTTGCCATGAAATAGTTCTCAAATTTAGTATTTTCTTTCTCATTTGGGAACATGCATATGTAACTCATACCTCATTTTACTCCCTTTAAATTTGTAAAGACAAGCAATTTGATCTTTCCTCATTATTCAGTCCTTTGATTCCATACACTTCACACCATTTGCCTACACAAGTTCTGTTTCTTTACACACCGTAGTTATAAATTGAAATGATGAATGATCGATTTCAGATGATGATCATTTCTTCAAATTATTGAAACTAGAAGCAAACTGAAGAGAAAAATTGAGTAGAGTGTATCATTTTTTAAATTGCTTTTCCCTTGTGTCTCATGTGCAGCTTAGTCATCCAGTGGAGGTTTGTTAATCGGGTGCAGAAGCAAATGAACGGCTTCATGGAGGTAACTGGTTATTTTTGTAATATAGAGCCGAGTATTTATTTTGCACTATATTTCCTATGCTGCGATTTTAATCAAGGACTCTTGAGATATTGACTGTTGAATGGAATGTTCATGCAAATTTCTGGCTCTGCACGTAATGTTCACAATGTATTACAGCTTTCTAATAGAAAGGTCATAACGTCATATGTAATAGGAGCAGAATTAGGCCATTCAGCCCATTAAGTCTACTCTGCCATTCAATCATGGCTGATCTATCTCTCCCTCCTAACCCCATTCTTCTGCCTTCCCCTCCTGCCTAATAACCCCTGCTATTAAATATTATACTTTCCCTAGAAACGGGTTTGATCTTTCCTTTACTACAATATTAGAGTTGAAATCTCTTTAATCAGGGCTTTGCAGATGGCTGATTGACTATGTCAATCAATTAAAAATATTGGCAACCTTTGGTTCAGGAAAAGCATTTATAGGCCACAAGGTGGTGCTCAGTTCACTTGCATCATGTTGCTGACAAATATGATTTTATCTCAATGAGTTTTGCAGTAATATCAAATAGTGTTTCCTATATTTCAAATTTTGGGGCAAATAAAAAATGTTGGTGTAAATATGGATCAGATTGTTTCAGCAAGCTGATCAACGTTAATTATTTCTGCTCATTTTCAGTAATTTGTGAAAGGTGCCCTTCATTGGTAAAGCTCTAAGTCCTTTGCAAGGCAATATAGCTTTTGAATGATTGAATGGCAATATTCCAATATTTTTTTTGTGACTGCCCTTAATAATTGCAAAGTAGAAGCAAAGCATTGCTTCATAAGGAGTTCAGAAGACAACTTTTGCTGTTGTCCAGCTCTTAACGTACTTCCCTGCAGCAAATTAAGGTCACGAGGAACAGGAGTAGAATTAGGCCATTCGTCCCATCAAGTCTACTATGGCATTCAATCATGGCTGATCTACCTCTCCCTCCCAACCCCATTCTCCTGCCTTCTCCCCATAACCTCTGACACCTGTACTAATTGAGAATCTATCTACATCTGCCTTAAAATGATCTAGTGACAGCCTCCACAGCCGTCTGTGGCAAATAATTCAACAGATTCACCACCCTCTGACTAAAGAAATGTCTCCTTGTCTCCTTTATAAAAGAACGCTCTTTAATTCTGAGGCTATGACCTCTAGTCCTAGACTCTCCCACTAGTGGAAACATCCTCTCCACATCCACTCTATCCAAGCCTTTCACTACTCTGTATGTTTCAATGAAGTCTCCCCCACCATTCTTCTAAACTCCAGCGAGTGCAGGCCCAGTGCCGACAAAGGGTCCTGAGATCATTCTTGTACACTTCCTCTCCATTGCCAACACAACCTTCCTCAGATATGGTGCACAAAATTGCTCACAATATTCCAAATGTGGCCTTACCTTATAGAGCTTCAACATTACATCCCTGTTTTTGTAGACAAGCCCTCTTCAAATAAATGCTTGCATTGAGTTTGCTTTCTTTACTACGGATTCGACTTGCAGATTCACTTTTGGGGAATGCTGCACCAGCACTCCCAGGTCCCTTTGCACCTCCGATTTCTGGATTCTCTCCCCATTTGGAAAATAGTCTGAGAATGGAAATTTAGAAGCAAAAAGATGCACTTTACAAACATATCGCAAATTATTAATGCCTATCTAACTCTGGGCTCCCACTGTCTTTAACAATAATAGCAGCTGTCAGTCTGATTATATAAATATATAAATAACTGAAATGAACTATATGGTGTATTCATAATTTTTGTACATGTGTTGATACTTCTCTTTCATAAACATTTCATTTTCAGGGCTTCACAGAACTCGTTCCTATTGATTTGATTAAAATATTTGATGAAAATGAACTAGAGGTTAGTGTTTTATTCCTTCCAGTATGATCTTGAATAACTGCCCCAACCCCATTCACCAACTCTTAAGTATTCGACTTACCAGGGAGTTAAATATATTCATTCAAGCTTCCCTTCACAAATTTATTCTTGTGTTCATATGCAAATAGATCTTCACCTGGTTGATGAAGACAAATTCAGATTGTGATTGGGCAAAGTTCTATGTGTATAAAATCATGAGAGGAATAGATCGGGTAGATGCACAGAGTCTCTTGCCCAGAGTAGGGGAATCAAGAACTAGAGGACCTAGGTTTAAGGTGAAGAGGAAAAGATTTAATAGGAATCTGAGAGGTAACATTTTCACACAAAGGGGGGTGGGTGTGTGGAACAAGCTTCCAGAGGAGGTGGTTGAGGCTGGGACTATCCCAACATTGAAGAACAGTTAGATAGGTACATGGATAGGAAGTTTGGAGGGATATGGACCAAGCACGGGCAGGTGGGACTAGTTTAGCGGAGGCATGTTAGCTGGTGTGGGCAAATTGGGCTGAAGGTCCTGTTTCCACACTGTATCACTCGATTACTTTTTGACTCTAAAGCTCTCATATCCTTCCAAAGTTAGAAGAATGCTTTATTAAATATTAATAACTTGTTTTGCAAATTGAAGTGTTTAGAAAAGGGCAAATTGAAACAGAATTGGAAGAATTTAGGGGTTCATGTAGCATCTATGGAGGCAAATTGTGTGTCAGAACTGAGAGAGAAGTGGAACAATTTCCAGTGTATGGTGTGGGATGCAATAGAGCCTGGTGCATGATGAGTGGAACGTGGGGGGGGGGGGGGGGGGGGGGGGGGGGGGGGGGGTGGGTGATGGGCAAATGGAGTCAGGTGGTGGGGAGAGGAGCACTTAGCAAAGATAGAAACCAAGGAGAGTGTGTGGAGGCCAAGAACACCAGAAGTGTGCATTGTCTGACATTGGACAATGCAATGCTCACATAAATGGGTTGTAAGCTACTCAAGCGGAATACAAGATATTGTTCTTCCAATTAGCATTTGATCTCTTCCTTGCAATGGAGAAAATGGCATCCAACCGAAAGTTCAATATTTCAAACAAAGCGCAAGCACTTTGCAAAATAGTGGCCCAGTTTATGCATGGTTTCACCAGGGGTGTCCACATCACGAGCACCAAATGCAGAAGGCTAGGATGGAAGAGGAACCCGTGAATCTCTGCCTCCCTTGGAAGGTCGATTTGAAAGTACTTGAATGATGGGCGAGGTTGGAGATGAAAGAGATAGTCCTACACCTCCTATGGTTGCAAGGAAAAGTTTCTGTGGGAGTGGAGGAATGGGTAGGAATGGATGATTGCACCCAAGAGTGTGGTCACTGCAAAAAAACAAACTGCCAGAGAAACTCAGCAGGTCATGCAGCATCTATGGGGGCAAAGGGTAAATGTATGACATTTCAGGTCATGACCCTGCATCGGTCCCAAAATATCAGCCATCCCATTGCCTCCACAACTGACTGAGTTCCTTGGCAGCTTGTTTCTTGTCCTGGGTTTCAGCGCCAGCAGTCTCTTGTGTCTCCATCTAAATATGACATTTATTTTTGAATTACCATTTGCATTTGTGTTGATTTTCTTTTAGTTGCTGATGTGCGGCCTTGGAGATGTGGATGTCAATGACTGGAGGCAGCACACAGTCTACAAAAACAACTATTGTACAAACCACCCAGTTATTCAGTGGTATTGGAAGGTAATGCAAAATGAATCCATCAGCCAAAATATTCCTTGCTAAAGCCTTAATGTTTCTGTAATAGAAAAATTACACTTCCTTAAAATTACTCTTCAATAAGGGCATTGAAATAGAAGCAGGCATAATCATTTGCCCTTCTTGTCTGCTGTACCTTTCAAGGCTGATCTTTTATTTCAATGCCACTTCCCTTTACTCAACTGTATCTTTGTTTCCGTTAATATCCTTTTCTTGCACCGTTTTTAAAAGTAAGCTGATGTATTAAAATTCGAGTTTAGAAGGTTCTCGCTAAGAAGGATCCCGACCCGAAATGCCACCCATGCTTTTTCTCCAGAGATGCTGCCTGGCCCCACTAAGTTACTCCAGCACTTTGTGTCGATCTTCAATGTAAATGACTCGTGGGATTCTCAGATCCTGAGAAGTGATTTATTCTGCTTTGGAAGTCACATATTAATGCTTCACCCCCTTGGAACAGTGATGAAAAATATCATGTTTATTTAGCAACCAGACTTGGCCATATCTGACACCCAAGTTTTGATGCCTGGTGCTTTGAACAACTTTGATCAGGGTCATGATGTCCAGAAAGAGTTTTGATTTTTCTGGGTCAGGAAAGCAGCAGGTTAACATGACCTCAACTAAGTAGGGCTTCCAAATGTCCCAGGTCCAATCAGTTTGATATATGTAGTTGCCAGGTTACACATGATCGTGATGCTATAACATTGACAGACTTCTTAAAACTCTACTAAATCCCATTGGATTTTGCAACGTATCGCATTGCTGAATCAATTTTTATAATGCTAAAGATGGATAATTTGGGTCAGTGTTGCAGTTTTATTTAAAGTGCCATTTGTGTAGTCTTTAAATTGGGTCTGAATGAAAGTGTTTTGTTTGGTCAGTGGTAACAAATAGTAGTAAACATACCATTCCCAGAAATATGAAACCAAATTTCTCACAGATATTTTTCAGTAACTGCTGTTTATTCTACATACCAATAACATACAAGAGAATCAAATTATAGGTCTTTACATTAAAATGATGGAATAATCCTACAATTAACTATAAAGAACAGAAAGTAATGTACATTGAACAGGTTAGTCTGCACCCATGCAGAACTTGTTGTTTTCATTAAAATGATGGAATAATCCTACAATTAACTATAAAGAACAGAAAGTAATGTACAGTGAACAGGTTAGTCTGCACCCATGCAGAACTTGTTGCTTTCATTAACTTTACCTCCAACTTCAATCCTGCCCCTCAAATTCAATTGGACTGGCAAGTTTCTCCCCTTTCTTGACCTCACTGCCTACATCACAGGGGGCAGACTATTGACTGATGTCCACTACAAACCAGTCGACTTTCACGATTATTTGGACTACACCTCTTCCCATCCGGCCTCTGCAAAGAATCCAATTTCACTCTCAATTTTTCCATCTCTTCTGTATCTGCTCCCAAGATGAAGCTTACCATTCTGGGACATCTGAGATGTTCTCTTTCTTTAGTAAACGTGGTGTCTCCCCAATCTGTAGATCCATTGTAGATGGATCCCTTACCCATGTCTCTTTTGTGTCCTATAGTTCTGATCTCATTACCCCTCCTCCAAGGCAGAACAAGGATGGAGGAAATAAATGCAGATGCTGGTTTACAGATACCCTGGGTCTTACCCTTCACCCCACCAGCCTCCGCATCCAACACATAATTTTCTGACATTTCTGTCACCTTCAACGTGATCTTCCTATCAGTCACACCTTCCCATCCCAACACTGTCTGCTTTCCACAGAAACCACTTCCTCTGCAACTCCTTGCTTCATTCATCCTCCCACCACCAAAACCATCCCCTCCCCAGGTAGTTTCCCTTGCAAATGCAAGAGATGTAACAATGTCCCTGTACCTCCTCCCTTGCTACCATCTGGGGATCCCAGCAGTTCTTCCAGATGCACCTGCACTAATCACATCCACTGCATTCCGTGTTCCCGATGTGGCCTCCAATGATGTGGCATAGTTTAGACCAAGCGTAGAATTGGCGACTATTTTGCCGAACATTTGCGTTACGTGCGACAAGGCTCGTGGGGATCTCCTGGTTGCTAACCATTGTAACTTCACTTCCTATTTCCTTACTGACCTTTCAATCCTGGGCCTCCTCCATTGACAGAGTCAAGCCTCAGGCAAACTGGAGAGACAGCACCTCATAATTCATTTCTGTAGCTGAACACTGAATTCTCCAATTTTATGTAACTAACCTACAAACAACCCCTCCTGCTTTTCTCACCTCCCACCACGCTTTTTCCCCCTCTCGTACGTGCCCCACCCAGACATGCACCTATTTCTCCCTCCCCTATCCCCTTCCAACAACATTCTTTCCTCCAGCTTCACATTTCGCACCTTTTCGATCCTTATTTTTTTAAATCTCTCAATCTATAATATAAGAGAGTGACTAGACAAGCCCTTTATTTCCTTCCAGTTTAGGAAAGTGTGACATCTTTCCATCGTTTGTAAAAAAAACTTTAGAGTTTGTCTAAATCTTATTGCCACTTAGATTTTTTTAAAATGACCATATCAATTCTGCTTTTCCCCCGCCATCTTCTCCAAAGAAAAGGGTAAATTGAAGTGACTGAAGGTGTCATTCTGCTGGAAATTATTTTGTTTTAACCTGCGTTGCGAAATACCCAGTCTTGCATTCACAATTTGGAGACGATCCTATCAGAATGTTACAATATCCTAAAGGGCTGCAGTATTTACCCAAGCTTCATGGTTCAGTGAACTATGTTGTGTAATGCTAAATGTTGCTGACAGAATTAACTATTTTAGCTAGATTTTTGTCGATTTTATTAAATTACATTTACCCAGTGTCTCCAAAATTTGGTTTTCCCACCTTTTGACAGAACTGTTTGGCTCAATTTCCAGGTCTATTGAAACCATTTTAGGCAAAAATATTGATTCTAAAACACCTGTTTAAGAAAGAACTGCAGATGCTGGAAAAATCGAAGGTAGACAAAAATGCTGGGGAAACTCAGCAGGTGAGGCAGTATCTATGGAGCGAAGGAATAGGCGACGTTTCGGGTCGAGACCCTTCTTCTAAAACACATAATGCTTTACGATAGCAATGTTAGTTCCTTTGAATTTAACACTTCCAAATTCAACATAATCACATTAAATTACTAATAGTAGTTGGAAAATGTGCATTGCTCAGGGGGTTTGCGGCAATACACTTACCCGTAGGTTGTTAAGTGTTCCTTTAGTTTCAGAGTACATGCCTCACAAAAATCTTGTAAAACATAGAAAATAGGATTCCTTGTGATTAGGCTTGAATGAACTGGAAGGATCAATTCAAATGTCAAACTAATGCCCCTGTCCCACTTAGGAAACCTGAATGGAAACCTCTGGAGACTTTGTGCCCCACCCAAGGTTTCCGTGCGGTTTCTGGAGGTTGCAGGTGGTTGCTGGAGGTTGCAGGTAGGGAGACTGACAAAAACCTCCAGGAACCTAACGGAAACCTTGGGTGGGGCGCAAAGTCTCCAGTGGTTTCCGTTCAGGTTTCCTAAGTGGGACAGGGGCATTACTCAACATTCTTATGCAATTGCTTTATTTATTGAAGATTGTTCTTGTGTAAATCCTTGGATTAATTTGGAGATGAGATTTAAACCATGAAGTACTCTCAATTTTGTAAGGTTTATGTTTTTTCTGTACATTGGAGATCATTATTTTTAATATAAATTTCTATGTCATTAAGCTACGTCTCATTCATTTGAAACCTGTATTGTGGCAGATGTATCTGTATTTATTGGCAGCACTCGGTTAAAAACAACTGATTGTGATTAGATACGTCTTGTGTTTACGTTACACTTGATCACTGGTTTGTTTGTCAGGCATTGCCACATGCTACTGACTTGATAGCTCAGTCTCGCATCTTGTTTTCCCCACCTCCTTACCAAAAGTCAGAGTTGAATGGAAGATCGCCTACCTTCTTGCCTATCTAACTTTTGCAATGCACAAATATTTAAGGAATGTCTTGGCTCTGCATAGTTGGCTCTTTCCCAGATGCTTTGGTTGCAATTAATTCAGATGTTTCAGCGACATGAAATTCCTTCCCTCACAGAATCATGAAAAGATGAAATGCTGAAGGCCCTATCCTTAGTTGTGCCTTTTTGCCGTTTTTCCTAAAGGAGCTTTTGAGTCTTTCCCTGTATTTAACAATATTTAGCCAGTATCCCTCTGAGTGTGTAGGAAGGGACTGCAAATGCTGGTATATACCGAAGATAGACACAAGTGCTGGAGTAACTCAGTGGGTCAGGCAGCATCTCTGGTGAAAAAGGGTGGGTGATGTTCTTTAGACTCGAAGAAGGATCCCGATCCGAAATGTCACCCATCCTTTTTCTACAGAGATGCTGCCTGACCCGCTGAGTTACTCCAGCACTTTTTGTCATCCTTCTGAATATTGTTACCATGTCTACTTTCACAGTCTCGTCCTGCCATTGGTTCTCTTGCAAACTACCTAATGGACAAGGTTCCTTATGAGGGGATCCGTTAAAGTACTATATACTCTTTAGATGTGGCAGGTACAGCCTATCCTGTACACTGCCTTCTTCACTGCCATTCATTTCCTGTGGTAAGATACTCCCCTTGGAACCAATGCCCAGTCTTCACACATTGGCACAGTGTGCATCCCTGTTCACCAACAAGATAACTGCCATCTCAATCGTTTTTCTGCAGTTTGTAATTTTGCAGCTGCTTTTAGATATTAATTGATGGGGCAGACATAATGTGTAGGGAGGAACTGCAGTTGCTGGTTTAAACCGAAGGCCAACACAAAAAGCTGGGATAACTCAACGGGTCAGTCAGCATCTCTGGAGAAGGTGACGTTTCGGTTCGAGACCCGTCTTCAGACCCACTGGTCGGCAAGGGCCACTTGGGCCAAAGGGCCTGTTTTCATGCTGCATCACTCTCTAACCTTGTGGGAATGAAATGAAAAATCAATCAGGACAAATCTTGGCTTATCACTTACAGAAATAACATTTTCGAGACAGTTTTATAAATTGTGCTTTCTCCTTTGATAATGATTCACTTCACCATGTCTCTGATGTTTCCTTTCAGGCAGTGCTGCTGATGGATGCTGAGAAACGTATTCGACTTTTGCAGTTTGTTACTGGAACTTCAAGAGTGCCAATGAATGGGTTTGCTGAACTATATGGTGTGTCCCTATTACTTGTGTGCAAGATTAAATAAAAGGCTTCATTTTAAACATTATTTAAGTAGGAGGTTTTCTTGCAATGTTGGTGAAGCTTCCGCATGAATTCTTAATAACGCAGCCTTTCCAAGGGAAAGAAAATTCAGAATTATTTAAGGAAATATTTCCTGGATAACCGATGCAGACGGTAAAACCAGCATTTAAGCATTTCCCTTGTGAGTTCCCCTTACGGAATGCTGCTCCAGCCCATGATCGCTATTGTTGCAAAAGATACAGAGATCTGGGCTCAAAATCCTAATACACAGCAAATAAACATATACTGTCTTGAGATATTTATGCATTTTGTTTTAATATTGTAGAAGCTCATTTTTAATAAAGCATGTCAAAGCCTCACACTCTACTCTTTCGATATTTTACACAGGTTCCAATGGTCCTCAGCTATTTACAATAGAACAGTGGGGAACTCCAGATAAGCTGCCCAGGGCACACACCTGGTAAGCATACTGCGTGTTTAAACTCTGAATAGTGGAGGACTGGAGATAAGCTAATGTTTAGGAAACAACTGCAGATGCTGCTTTAAATTGAAGGTAGACACAAAATGCTAGAGTAACTCAGCGGGACAGGCAGCATATTTGGAAAGAAGGAGGGGGTGACGTTTCGGGTCAAGACCCTTCTTCAGATAAGCTAATGTTGTTCCTTTGTTTAAGAAGGGAAGCAGGGAGCATCTAGGGAATTATAGGCCAGAGGGCCTCATGTCAGGAAGCTATTGGAGAGGATTGGTTAGGAAGCTATTGGAGAGGATCCTTTGGGATAGGATTTACTCCCAATGAGAAGAAAATGGGTTAATTGGGGTCAGTCAGCCTGGCTTTGTATGCGGCAGGTCAAAGAAAAGATGAGACACATCTACAATCAAGCCGTTCACAGTGGAGAATGGATAATGGAGAAAGGGTACAACATTTGGTGCAAAATAAAGTCTGACTTAAAGACTTAGGCCTCCAATGAGGTCAGGACCACACTCTAGCTGGTGAGAGGATGGTTCAGTTGCCTGATAATAACCTGGTAGAAACTGTCCCTAATTTTGAAGGAATGCATTTTCAAACTGCTGTATCTCTTACCTGATGGAATAGGGGAGAAGAGGGAGTGGCTGATGGCCTTGCTGGGGCAGCGTGAAGTGTAGATTGAATCAATGGAAGGGAGGTAGGTTTGGTGATAGAACGTGGATGCAGCTTAGACTCTCTGCAATTTCTTGCAGTCTTGGATGGAGCTGTTCCCAAACCATGCCGTGATGCATCCCAATAAAATGCTTTTATTGGGATGCTCCTAAGCCTTCTCAGGAAGTAGAGGTATTGGTGTGTTTTTGGCCATAGCTTCGATGTGGCTGGTTCAGGACAAATGCTGGGGGTACTGCTTTGGTTACTGAAGTCAATCACAATCTCCTTTGTCTTGCTGATATTGATGGAGTGGGAGGATGAGGACTGATCTTATAGAGCTGTATAAAATCATGAGAGGAATAGATCGGATAGATGCACAGAGCCTCATGCCCAGAGTAGGGGAATCAAGGACCAGAGGACATAGGTTCAAGGTGAAGCGGAAAAGATTTAATAGGAATCCGAGGGATAGCTTTTTCACACAAAGGGTGGTGTGTGTATGGAACAAGCTGCCAGATGAGGTAGTTGAGGCTTGGACTATCCCAACGCTTAAGTAACAGTTAGACTGGTACATGGATAGGACAAGTTTGGAGGGATATGGACCAAAACGCAGGCAGGTGGGACTAGTGTAGCTGGGACATTATTCGCCGTTGTAGCAAAGTTGGGCCGAAGAGCCTGTTTCCACTCTGTATCACTCTATGACCAAGGGTCACGGACTATAAGGAAAGCTGTCAAAGTGTACACTTTTATTCAGCGCAGGGGAATCAAGAACTAGAGGTCATAGGTTGAAGGTGAGAGGGGACATATTTAACAGACAGCGACATTTTCACACAGATGGTCAAGGGTATATAAAACAAGCTGCCAGAAGAGATAGTTGAGGCAGGTACTATATGAACATTTAAGGTAGACAAAAATGCTGGAGAAACTCAGCGGGTGAGGCAGCATCTATGGAGCGAAGGAAACAGGTGATGTTTCGGGTCGAGACCCTTCTTCAGATTTCTCAACCCGAAACGTCTTCAGACTTCTCGACCCGAAACGTCGCCCATTTCCTTCGCTCCATAGATGTTGCCTCACCCCCAGATGTAATTGAATACGAACAAGTGTGAGGTATTGCACTTTAGGATGTCAAATGTAATGGGAAAATGACCCTTTAATAGCCTGATGTATAGGGGGATCTTGGGGTTAAAGTCCATAACTCCCTGAAAGTGACAACGCAAGTAGATAGAGCGATAAAGCAGGCGGATGGTATGCTTGCATTGAGTATAGAGTCAGGAGGTCATGATGCAGCTTTATAGGACTTTGTTTAGGCCGCGTTTGCTGTTTTGAATGCAGTTCTGGTTGCCCGGTTACAGGAATGATGTGGATGCTTTGGAAAGGTGCAGAGGAGGTTTACCAGAATGATGCCTGGATTAGAGGGTATTAGCTACAGGGAAAGATTGGAAAGACTTGTTTTTGCTGGAATACCGAAATTTGTAGGGAAACTATATAGCAGTATATAAAATTATGAGTGACGTAGATAGGTTCTGACAGTCTACCATATTTCCCTGGATGAAAATATCAAAAACAAATGCCGTAGCTATATGGTGAAAACGGCAAAGCTTGCTTGTGTGTGGGGCAGGTTTTTTTTTTTTTACATGGGTAGGGAGTGCCTGGAACACATTGCCGCGGATGGTGGTTGAATCAGATATGAAAGTGGTATTTAAGAGATTTTTGGATTAGCACATGGAAATGGAGGGATATAGATTACATGCAAACAGATAAGGGTTGGTCTTGACATCATGTTCGGCGTAGACATTGTTGGCCCAAGGGCTGTATCGTTCTATGTTCTATGTTAATTTTAGAAAAGACTTATAATGTTCATACAAGTGATGTTCATATCTATTCCACAAGGGGCATGCATTTCCTGTATCAAGTTTAAGATGGTATAGGTTTAGTAGGTATCTTTTCCAAAGTAAATGCTCTTGAACTTGTTGGGTATATAACCCACAGTTGCACTCATATACCTATGCAGTTCGACGACCTCCTTTTGCTCTACATGTTGTACTTAAATTTGATTTGCTTGTATTATCTATAGTATTATCCGATCTGATTGTATAGCATAAAAAAAAGTTTTTCACTATAGCACAGTGCATGTGACCATAGTAATCCTAATCACTAGGTGAGTTTGGTTGCACATTCAAGACGTTTTAATCACAGTCACAACCCATTAGCATTTGAGTGTAAATGCTGATAGTTTCATACAAAACCACCAGTGTATTCCAATACATTAGCGCACATGGCGTTCTTTGGAAAATGTACAGTTGTTTTTAAAATGACGGCCACATGGCAATGTTTCACTAATGCAGGTATTAACTTGTAGAAATTTAAAGATCTGTTTCTTTCCTATTTACAGCTTTAACCGCCTTGATTTACCGCCTTACGAATCCTTTGAAGATTTACGCGAAAAGCTTCTTCTGGCAGTAGAAAATGCTGAAGGATTTGAAGGAGTCGATTAAATAACTGCAGTTGTGGTCAACATGATGCTGCTCATTTTTCTTTTTTATAGATTTAGGAACTTTTCCAGTGATATCAATTTAATTGCACAGGACATTGGTACACGGAACAAATTCTTCTATGCTAATTCCTATTTCAAGTTTCTGGAAGACTGGAAAATTCAAAACTGACTTTCCAGACAATTGTAATAAAAGAAGAAAAGTGGATGATGTGTGGATAAAAAGTGCATTTCAATAGGACTCAACTATGTATTTAAAAAAAGTTCTAAACATTTTATCAACTTTGTAATGAAAGTGACTGCAAATTCTCACTTTCACAGGTATAGTATTATCACTTTGTTTACTCAATGGACTGCATAATAACCAGTTATTTAGAAATCCTTGTAACATAACCTATCCAGTTAAAAGGTGAGATTTGTAAAATGGGTTAAAGATTGGAATTGTGTTCACACACAAATAGCAGTGCATTAACATTTTCTTGTGAAACATGTGTGCCTCCTTTCCCCACCAGTCATGATTAAAAGCATGTCAAAAGCATTTTTAAATTATTGATGATGTCGTTTTACACTTGCCTGAAATGTGAAAAGCTAGATCTATATTTTTATTTAACAATTGTCGTCAATGTCCCTAAATGGGTCTCGGAAACAAATTAGAGCAAACATGGTTATGCCCCAATAGCTGAGTAACAATATGGTTATCCATTTAGTATGTATTTAAATACCACCATCATTGAGCGGATGACCAAATAACAGTGCTCAAGGTGTTTTCTATAAAATGTTACCCAAATTTCCTCTCTTTTTGGAACCAGGTGACTTAACTATGATATAGCAAATTATTACAATGTGCCTGTAGCCTGTTTCACCCCTCAGTGTGCTGGTGGGTCCAGGAGCAATTGCTAACTGGACCTTAAATCATTATAACAGGTTATAAATAACATGCCATGATAAAGCTGGCCAATATCATGAGTTTTGATATCATGATATATGTACCATGGTTGTACTGCTGACTAAATCCAGAAAATAACTCCATAACATGTGAAACTACTTATTGCCTTTAACTGCTTCTGTTTTGTTTTACAAACTCAACTGTTTTTTAGTATTAATTTAATTTTTCAATCCTATTTTTAATCTTCTGTTAGAAATTCCAGCCTCCCGATCTAAGTAATGTGTTCATTGTTTTATTTAGCCTCCCTCCATTCAGGGTCAGGAGTAAGTTTTTTTTTTTAATTTAAAATATTTACTTATTTGTCTTATAATAGTCCTTTGAACCTGGTTGCAATCAATACAAGATTACTGTGACTAGATGAATGGCAGAAAAATGCAACAACCCAGGAAAGGAATTCTAACAAACGAGCACAAACTGTGACAGCCACCTTGATATTTACAGAATGAAAGTTAACCACTACCAATCAAAATATGAATGACTAATATGTTTGTCTCATTATTGCTAGAGCTTATGCTGATTTTTAAGAAAATGCGTTTTGTTGCAAAACCAAGAAATCTAGGGGCACTTTATAAATCCCATAAAGGCCATGGCTGTTTAATTGTTGTTAAAGGTGTACATTTTTAATACTGAGTATGCTTATCCAGTGCAATATCTATCTGTACATTTTTCTACTGATTATGTCACAACAAATCCAACATGGAGCCAAGCAGAGTAATTGTTTGTCTTTCTTCATTTATCCTCAACATGTCTTTTCCCTTAAAAACCATTGCACACAATTTCAAAACTCACCTCGAATATGTAAAGTCTCTCCTGAAATCCTTCTAACCCTAGTTAATTCCCAAAAAGTAAACTTTCCTTATGAATGTCGCAAGTTTTGTAATTTGTTTTTTATGCATATGCATTGATATGAAAAGTATTTATCTAATTTAGGATAGTGATTAAGTGTAACAAAACCTTTGCTCCAGAATATGTTTGCAGAAACTGTCAGATTTTTGCTGAGGCCTTTTAGAATGAAAAGATTAAACATGGGTTGACCTTAAATATTGCCTTTTGTTCTGCCATTTTTTTTTCTTTAACCCACTGTTTATTTCCTCAGTGAGAAAATTGTTGTCCATCATCTAATTAATGTATACTATAACTGAACATTCTGTTAATACTTCCATGACCATCAGGACTCGCTCGGTCTGCTCCGAGGTTAACCAGTAAATGTCACACACTGTATAAGTTTTCCATATTATATGACTACTTAACAGTAAAGAAAAGTTACTCATCACTAGTGGCATAATTGCAAATGTGCTCCCATGAGAATCAAAACTGTAACTACATTGGATGATAACATGCTTCAGTTCAGTAACAATATTACTGAAAAACTTTCCTCAGATTCATTTATGCCACTTCTTTAAATTGTTAACAATTTTTTCAATCTCAAGTTTAATATCCTCGGGATATTCCAAAGTGCATTGCACTCCAACTGCGATTGTGGAATCATATAAGGAAGGTCCCCACAGGCAATAATAAGATAAATGACCAATTTAGCTGCTTTTGTGATGTTGGTCAAGAGATAAATGTTGCTCGAGACACTACTTGTTTTTTAACTTTATGCCCAGGAATGTTTTTATGTCAATGATAGGAAATTCAGTCTCAGTTTAGGAATGCTAAATTGCAGGAATGTATAGGAATATCAAACCAAGTCTTTAGCACAGTTTGAACCTACAACTTACAGCATACTTTGTAAGTGTAATACGTTGCTGTTTCATCACTGTATCGAAATCCTGGAACTTTCTGCCCAGCAGCATTTTGAGAATACATTCAACAGAAGAACAGCAGTGGTTCGAGAAAGTGGGCTGACTTTGCCAGCAGCATACAAATACTGAAAAAAATTCACAAAATATGGATTCCATTACTGCTAATGTTCAATTAACTGGACTTTGTTCAAATGACCCTTTTATATTTAAAGAGAGAAGAAAAACATGGCACTTCTTTAAAATTATTAAAGTTGATAACTTGTGATGCAAAAAACTTCAAAATAAAGTGCAAAATTCTTCAAACACTTGGTCGGGCTATACAGTGCATTCAGAAAGTATTCAGACCCCTTCATTTTTTCCCACATTTTGTTACGTCACAGCCTTATTCTAAAATGGATTAAATTCTTTTCTTTTTTTTAAAATCATCAATCTACACACAATACCCCATAATATATAAGCAAAAAAAAAGGTGTTTAGGAATTTTTGTAAAATAATTAAAAAGAAATAACTGAAATATCACATTTACATAAGTATTCAGACTCTTTACCTTTGAGACATCTTTGGCAGCGATTACAGCCTCAATTCTTCTTGGGTATGACGCTACAGGTTTGGCACACCCATTTGGGTAATTTCTCCCAATCTTCTCTGCAGATCCTCCCGAGCTCTGCCAGGTTCGATGGGGAGCATTGATGCACAGCTATTTTCAGGTCCAAGTCTGGGCTCTGGCTGGGCCACTCAAGGACATTCACAGACTTATCACGAAGCCACTCCTGCATTTTCTTGGCTGTGATCTTAGGGTCGTTGTCCTGTTGGAAGGTGAACCTCCGCCCCAGTCTTTCCCCCAATCCTCTGTACTGACTCTTTCCCTCGAGTTTCCCAGTTCTTGCAGCTTAAAAACATCCCCAGAGCATGATGCTGCCACCACCATCTTCACCTTAGGTATAGTATTGGCTAGGTGATGAATGGTGCCTGGTTTCCTTCAGACATGACGCTTGGCATTCAGGCCAAAGAGTTCAATCTTGGTTTCATCAGACCTGAGAATCTTGTTTAGGTGCCTTTTGGCAAACTCCAAGCGGGCTGTCATGTGCCTTTTACTGAGGAGGGACTTCCGTCTGGCCACTCTACCATAAAGGCCTGATTGGTGGAGTGCTGCAGATATAGCTGTACTTCTGGAAGGTTACCCTAGCTCCACAGAGGAACTCTAGAACTTTGTCAGAGTGACCATCAGGTTCTTGGTCACCTCCCTGACCAATTCCCTTCTCCTCCGATTGCTCAGTTTGGCCGGGTGGCCAGATCTATGAATAGTCCTGGTGGTTTCAAAGTTATTCCATTTAAGAATGACAGAGGCCACTGTGCAATGCTACAGAAATTGTACTTCCCTTCCCCAGATCTGTGTCTCAACACAATCCCGTCTCAGAGGTCTACAGCCAATTCCTTAATCTTCACGGCTTTGCTCCGACATGCACTGTCAACTGTTGGACCTTATATAGACAGGTGTGTGCCTTTCCAAATCATGTCCAATCAATTTAATTTACCACCTGGTGGACTCCAATCAAGTTGTATAAACATCTCAAGGATAATCAATGGAAACAGGATGAACCTAAGCTCAATTTTGAGTGTCATAGCAAAGGGTCTGAATACTTATGAACATGTGATAGTTCAGTTATTTCTTTTTAATTACTTTGCAAAAAATTCTAAACATTGTATTTGCTTCTTCATTGTGGGCTATTGTGTGTAGATTGATGATTTAAAAAAAAAGAAAGAATTTAATCCATTTTAAAATAAGGCTGTAAGGTAACAAAATGTGGAAAAAGTGAAGGGGTCTGAATACTTTCTGAATACAATGTACCTGTTGGGATGTCCTGTTTCTCTCTTTACATAGATGCTGCTTGATCACATTTTGTATTCAAGGAATGGATTATTTTCTTCCCTTACAACAACAAAATAGATTTTACTTTATATTGATGGAATATGGGTTTGTGTCAGCCTGATATAATTTTCATGTCTTTATGTAAAAATAAGTTGTTGGTTAGAAAAGGTATAGACTAACTTAATTAAAAACAAATCTAGAAATTGAAATATATAATTGTACAGCGTCTTGGTGAGACCACGCCTGGAGTATTGCGTACAGTTTTGGTCTCCTAATCTGAGGAAAGACATCCTTGCCATAGAGGGAGTACAGAGAAGGTTCACCAGACTGATTCCTGGGATGGCAGGACTTTCATATGAAGACAGACTGGATAGACTTGGCTTGTACTCGCTAGAATTTAGAAGATTGAGGGGGGATCTTATAGAAACTTACAAAATTCTTAAGGTTGGACAGGCTAGATGCAGGAAGATTATTCCCGATGTTGGGGAAGTCCAGAACAAGGGTCACAGTTTAAGGATAAGGGGATGTCTTTTAGGACCGAGATGAGAATATCATTTTTTACACAGAGAGTGGTGAATCTGTGAAATTCTCTGCCACAGAAGGTAGTTGAGGCCAGTTCATAGGCTATACTTAAGAGGGAGTTAGATGTGGCCCTTGTGGCTAATGGGATCAGGGGGTATGGAGAGAAGGCAGGTACAGGATACTGAGTTGGATGATCAGCCATGATCATATTGAATGGCGGTGCAGGCTCGAAGGGCCGAATGGCCTACTCCTGCACCTATTGTCTATGTTTCTATAACACCCAGAGATTACAAAAAGGAAATGTTATGTTCACCTGAAAAAGTAGACAGGGTAATATCATAGAAAAGATGGACATTTATTTACAAAGATGTGCTGCATTGTAAACTGATGATTAGTATCAGAATAATTTAGGACACAAATCAGGGAAGTGTCTCTGTAGATCTATTTTTTTTTTTTTTGCTTTACCTCTTTTTTGAGTAGTTTCCTTTCAAGCTGTTGGTTATAAAGTGGAAATGACATGAATATGTTGGCCCAAATTGTATAGCATTAGTTTGTCTTTCAGCTGCTCAACTGAGTTTTAATGGAATTTTATGCTGCAACTCAGTTATTGCAAAAACCTAATTGCTCTTGAGTGTGACTTGATTGTATTTATGTACAGTATTATCTGAACAAATAAATAGATCTACAGAGACACTTGAAAACCTTGGGAAATTTCAATCGGGGCTAAAATTGGGGTATGGGATGGTTAGAATGAAAATATCTGGAAATCAAGCTGGAAATTGAGTTTGAGGTCGGGTCTCAACTATCAATAGTTGGAACCTATGGATCATTGGGGCCTAACCCTAATGTCACTAAAAGTAATCTTTCTTTTTTAAAGTAATGATGTTACTTTAGTCATTTATTTGCAACCAACCATTTATTCCATTAAAAATGAATGAATGTCAGCTCAAATGCAGACTAATGCAATGTACTTGCCATGCAAGTTTCTATTTGGAATGAGTTGCATAAGTTCCCTCTGCTCCTGCACAACCACCCACTCCTCACCCATCACGTAATGGCAACTTTAATGGCGAATTACAGTGGAAGCATTTTTGGATAAACCATACTATGAATTTTTGAATCCCATGCCAGGATTTCTCTCGAGGACAAAATATTTCAACAATTTATTTTTGGCACAAGAATTCTGAACATCAGCACCTTACAACTGATTACCCATTTTGTCCACCAAGTCTCTTAAATGAATGGTTTCCAGGGGCTGTTTCAAATAAAATGTACAGACAATGCTCATCTTTTCAATTATATATGCTGGAGATTATTTGCAGACAGATCCTTAATTGCAGGAATGATGGAATTAATTGAATCTGAGATTGTTATTGAAAAATGTAGCTGTTAATGATTCCATGACAGATGGTTTATGAGCGAAGTTGAACAGGTCGTCATTTATATCGTGGGCTGACTTTCTAATTCTGAACGTTATGGATGGCATACTCCGAATTTCCAATTATTCCTAATTGTGTTGTGCAATATCATTTAATGTATTGATATTGAAGCCAATGGAATCAACACATAACGTTTGTAGAATATCTTTTTAATTAGGTATCGTTCTCTCTAAAGGTGTTTGAGTTCAGCATTTCACATCTGTCACAGTTACACTATGGTTATAGTCTCCTTGTGTTTATTCACATCTTCCCTTTTATAGTTATGGAGTCATAGTGTAGAGGGCACAGATACAGGCCCTTCAACCCTACTTGTTCATGCTGGCTATGATGCCCCATCTAAGCTATTTCCATTTGCCCATGTTTGACCCATATCCCTCTAAACTTTTCCTATCCATGTGCCTCTTCAACTGTCTTCCAAATTTTGTTCTTGTACCATTACTTCCTCTGGCAGCTCATTCAACCACCATTACTTCCTCTGGCAGCTCATTCTATATATACATCACCTGTGTGATGACGATGCCTCTATCATCTTGAACCTATCTATGTCCTCCAGTTCTTGATTCGCCAACCCTTGAAAAAAGACTGTGCATTCGAACTATCTATTCCCCTCATGATTCTATACACCTCTATAAGTTCAGCCCTCAACCTCCTGCGCTCCAAAGGATAAACCCCCAGCCTGCCCAACTTCACCCTGAACACAATATTTCAAGTGTGGCCTCACTAACGTCCTGTACAACAGTAACATAATGTCCCAACGTCTGCACTCACTTTACCGATTGATGATGGCCAGTGTGCCAGAAACTTCTTCACTACCCTACCCACTTTCTATAATACTCCCCAGGGCCCCACTGTTCACTCTGAAGATCCTAGCCTGGCTTGACTTCCCCAAATTCAACTCCCCACCATTCCTCAGCCCGCTAGCCCATCAAGGTCCTGCTCTAATTAGAATCAGAGAGTCATACAGCATAGAAACAGGCCCTTCAGTCCAACTTATTTATGCTGACCAAGTTTCCTATCTACACTGGTTCCACTGCCTGTGTTTAGCCCCAATACCTCTACACCTTTTCTGTCCAAATGTCTTTATAATGTTGTTAGAGTACCTGCCTCAACTACCTCCTCTGGCAACTCATTCCATCTACCCATTACCCCTATCTGCAAAAGGTTTGCCCCTCAGGTTTCCACTAAATGTTTCCCCTCTCACCTGAAATCTTTGTCCTCTGGTTCTTGATTCCCCTATTCAAGGTAATGTGCATGTATCCTATCTAGGACACCTCCATAAGATCACCCCTCATCCTCCTGTGCTCCAAGGAATAGTCCCAGTTGGCCCAGCCCCTCCCTGCAGCTCAGCCCCTTGAGTACAGGCAACATCCTCGTACATCTTCTGAGCATTCTTTTCAGTTTAAAAACATTCTTCCTATTCCAGAGTGACCAAAACTGAACACAATACTCCAAATGTGGCTACACCACAATGTTTTCCAAGTGTAACAAAACATCCCACTTTCGTACTAAATACCGTCACTAAAGGCCAATGTACCAAAAGCCTTCTTGACCACCCTAACTATGTGTGACACTGCTTTTGTACCTGCAGTTCTATGCTCCAACACTTGGTGTCTTTTTTGAGATTAGTTTAACTTGGCATCATGTTCAGCACACACATTGTGGACTGAAGGGCCTGTTCCTGTGTTGGACTGTTCTATGAAGGTCATTCCATTTGAAATTAAGAATTGAGAGGGGATTGTGTTTTACTATCCATGATCATCCCCAGTCTATCCAAATGCATATATATATATCTCTGCCTCTCCAATAACTTGCTTACCATAGCTGTCAAGAGTTTAGAGTGTTTTATTGTTCGATATCCCAAACAGAACAATGAAATTCTTACTTACAGTAGCACAAGAGAATATGTAAACATAGTACTCCGTTAACAATATAAACAAAATGTTCAGTGCACGCAAGCACACATGCATGAAAAAAGACTAAACCATCTCTGTAGTACAGAGCTTATTTGGAGGTTGTAGTGTTTAATAGCCTAATGGTTGTGGTATTTTCCTAAACCAGCCTTCCGTGCTTCAAAGTCATAGTGTTAACTCTAAGGTTTTGCTAGCTTATTCTGCTTTTCCCCCATCAAAGGAAATAGGTGCCATAATTCGAAGTCTTAACAATATTGGTGCAGCAAAATCATGACAGCTTCTTGGTATTGTTTGTGTCTTCATTAGCTCAAAGCCAACCCAGATAATAGACTAAAATCTATGATGGGATATGTACCAATCCAACAAATGGTATATGCTCAAAGCAAGGAGAGAGTGAGTTCCTTGGCTTTTCCCCATCCACCCAACCATTCTCCACCAGTCTGAAAACAGGTCCCGACCTAAAACATAATCTGCCCATTTCCCTGCACAGATGCTCCCTGACCCACTGCATTCCTCCAACACTTTGTACTTTTACTCATTCTCCATGTTCAATGAAGCAATCTTTACTATTTCCACAAACTGCAATAAGATTTCACTGCTACAAAAACAATCCCCTCACAATTCCGCGTTTTAAACGGAACGACCTTCGGAAAATGGTCCAGCACAGGAACAGGCCCTTCAGCCCACAATGTGCGTGCTGAACATGATGCCAGGTTAAACTAATCTAAATAAGGCACCAAGTGTTGGAGCAACTCAGCGGATCAGGAGCCTCTCTGGAGAACATGGATAGGTGACATTTCGGGTATAATTTGCCTGATCCACCAGGACTCTCTTTTTGCCCAGGATTCCAGCATCTGCGGTCTTTGTGTAACCTTGTTTACAGCTTATCCCCATGGTCACCCTAGGTCCTTATTCCCTTATTCCTCACCTCCCTGCACTTAATAAGCTTTTTCTTCCTTTCCAAGTTCTGACGAAGAGTCTTCAATCTGACGTATTAACTCTGTTTCTCTTCACATGGATACAATCTGACTTGCTAATTATTTCCACCTGCTCAGATTTCCAGCATCCAGAGTTTTTGTTTTGATTTTTGAAAGCTTACTAATTCCCTATAATGGGAGATTGAACTGTTTGAACTTGTTGAATACCAGCGCGCACACTGTGCAAATTGCATCCTCATTGCTGCCTCTGGCATATTGCACAAAGCTTACTGTACTTCGAAAGATAACCTGGTGCTTTTGAAAGTAGGGTGTGTTTATCAGCCAAATAAATTGTCTGAACATGGGTTTCTCAATAACTTGGCTGCAAATTGTTAAAAAATAACATGGCTCCACATGTCTCAGACACTCTGGAGGAGCGGGGCCAGATGTAAGGTATCAAAGTTTGCCGATGGCATGTAACGAAGGAGAAGTACACATGATGACGATATTGTGACTCAACAATGGGATACATTTATATTGAGTGAGTGGGCGAATACTTGGCAAATGGAGTGGAAATGTGAGATCATTTGGTAAGTGGAATCAAAAGGCAGATTAGTATCTAAAGGAGTAGAGACTATCAATAATTCAGAATTGAACCCACGTTTGTGGCATTGTGAGGCCACGGCTCTACTAATTGTGCCACTGTGTTTCGGGTCTCGACCCGAAACGTCACCTATTCATTTTCTCCAGAGATGCTGCCTGACTCGCTGAGTTGCTGCAGCTTTTTGTGTCTATCTCCACTGCGTTACTTGTTGCACTGACTTGTGCAGGTGAGCCGTATAAATTTCTGGAATAAAGATAGTCCAGAGATGGTTTGCTCTATAGATTTTTAATTTTCTTCAGCAAGATATTTTCAAAATGTTGGTACAATTATAGAAGGCTTTGGTAAGGCCAGACTTGGAGTAAGGCACACAGGTTTGCCCCCTTACCTAAAAAGGATACAGCAGTGTTGACGACAGTCTGAGGCAGCTTTAACAGGCTAATTCCTAGGAGGAAAGGATGGTCCTATCAAGAGGCTATATTTTTGGACCTGTGTTCTTTGGAGTCCAGAAGAATGATGGATTATCTTATTAAAACATATAATATCTGAAAGGGGAAAGACAGGATAGATGTTGAGACGTGTTCACTTGTGGGAGAGCCTCAAACCAGTGGGCATAGTTACAGACATTGGGCCAGATCATCTAAAACTGAGGTGCATAGAAATCTCTTCTTGCAGTCGCTGTGAATCTTGGTAATTCTCTACTGCAGAAAGTTGCAAATGCTGGATCTTTAAAAGAATTTAAAGTTGAGACAGACATTTTTTTTTTTAAACTTGGTGAATTGAAGATTCTGGGGACCTTGCACACAGGAATAGCTGAAATCAGCCATGGCAGTACAGGTATGAGGGGACCTGCTCTTTTTTTGTCTTCTTAATGGTATTGATTTCACCATTGATTTCACCCTTTATTTTGACACCAAAACCTTGCTAAAAGACAGCATGTCTAATGATAAGCAACTCTTTCAAGTCTTCATCACCTCAGCCAGTTCCTTGGATGACTTGTATTTACTTCCGTTCCAAGAGTTCTGAAGTGACCGATGAGACTAAAAAGAGGGACCGTAACGAGGGTCACTAATGTGGGTTAAATTCTGAATTGTTGATAGTCTCTACCCCTTTAGATACTAATCTGCCTTTTGATTCCACTTACAGAAGTGCATGATCTCACATTTCCATTCCATTCGCCAAGCATTCGCCCACTCACTCAATGTATCTGTATTCCATTGTTGAGTCACAATATCATCATGTGTACTTCTCCTTCGTTAAAGGCCATCAGCAAACATTGTGAGGTGGTGTTGTCTTCCGTTTATTCAGATATTCTGTGTGATTCTAATGCACGGACCTCAGTTTATTAGTGCTCTCCAAAACGCATCTTCTCCACTTTCCGTGGTTATTGGCAAGGGATTCTGAAAAATTAACATCCTTGAATGCTTTGCTCTGTCCACCAGGTAATCTCTTCACAGTGCTTGGAATGGCCTGTTTTCAGGAGTTTACGTGGCACCTAATGGAACTGACACAGTGTAACCAGGCCCCTTGTGCGGGGATGTTGACCTGGGAGAGGCCACCAACATTGACTGACTTAACCATTCAGTGGATTTTGAAAGATTTTGCAGAGACCATCTCAATGTTATCTTTCCACCACCTTGTGGTCTTCCCCACTGCCCACTCTCTACCCCCTTTCCCAAAGAGGTAGTTCAGGTCTCAGAAGCACATTGAATGGCATAGGTCACTGTTTTGCTGTAGACCAAGGGCTCTGAAGCTGATGGAAAGCCTTAATCCTCAAACACTCATTTCCTCGGTCACCCAACAATACGTGTTGTCACAATGAAAGTGATGATGAACTTTGCCAAGAAACCTACTGTGCAATTATATTCATGCCTGCATGACAGTTTCAGTATCACAGAGCACATCATGCAGACACCCCTATATCATACTCATAACATCATTGAACCAAGGATGAATTTTATTGAAATTCTGATTAGTGAAAGGCTTGGATAGAGTGGATGTGGAGAGGAGGATGTTTCCACTAGTGTGAGAGTCCAGGACTAGAGGTCATAGCCTCAGAATTAAAGGGCTTTCTTTTAGGAAGGAGATGAGGAGACATTTCTTTTTGGAGGGTGATGAATCTTTTTGGCTCTGTTTAGTTTAGTTTAGTTTAGTTTTGCTAGTTTAGTTCGGATTTACTTTTACCTTACTTGTTTTCTTTTAGTTTTTTTACATTCTTTCATACTCCTCAAGCAGTAGTTTAGTTTAGTTTAGTTTAGAGATATAGCGCAGAAACAGGCCCGTCCCTTGAAAACCATGGCCCGATTTCCTTTCAAACCAGGGACATAAAGGGTCCGCGCCGACCAGCGATCCATAATTATATTGAAACTAATGGTATTGTGATCACTGGTCCCGAACTGGTCCCGAACTGGTCCCGAACTGTACCTTGTGCTTACTACTAATATCTGCGGCGAGAATGTACACCCCTATAAAATCCATATAGACAGCACCCATAGTCAGGATCGAAACTGGATCTCTAGTGCGGCAAGCGCTGTAAAGCAGTAACTCTACTGCTGCGCCACCATGCCGCTCTTATCTGTGGAATTCTTTGCCACGGAAGGCTGTGGAGGCCAATTCAGTGGATATTTCTATGGTAGAGATAGATAGATTCTTGAATAGTACAGGTGATAGAGGTTATGGGGAGAAGGCAGGAGAATGGGGTTAGGAGGCAGAGACAGATCAGCCATGATTGAATGACAGAGTAGACTTGATGGTCCGAATGGCCTAATTCTACTCCTATCACTTATGATTGCACCCTAGAAATGTAGTTCTTTCAAAACAAAAGGAAAGAATACATCGAGTGAAATTACTTTCTCTGCCAGGAATGTTGGTCTGAAACCAGAACAGCTGCTGACCAATTTGTGAGTGAATTAATGAACAGAAGGGAATCAAGACGAAAGTGCACTGAGCTGAGGCCTGTTTGACCCGTCGGTAATATTGCCTTTGTTAACTCCTGTTTGTATTACTGATTAGCACGAGGACGTTCATCAAATAAGGGACTTTGAACCCTAGGTTGGAGTTAAAAAATAACAGAATCTGGCCAATACTCCTACTACTGATGATTAAGCAAAAAAAAAAATGTTTGAAAACAAGAATCCTGTTGTCAAAATTAATCAAATCGAGACCACATAAGAACATTTATATAAATTAAAATTTGAATATTCTATTTCTGAATTTTCATATAATCTTCACATTTAAATTAAAAATACAGGCTCTTTCAGATCTTCACATAATTTAACGTTGATAACACAAAGTACAGTTTGTGGTTCCTGGTGAAAGAAACTTAGTGTATTCAGATAACAGGCACAATACTTATCAGCGCTTGTAAAGAGCAAACAGCCAACTGAGGAAGACTTGGGGTTCATATTTACTCTTGCAGATTATTTTCTCTGCAATCGTTCATTGTATTTTGAAATGTTGTGACATCAAGGCAAAGGTTTGTAGGGATTCAAAGAACATACTAAAATGAACCTTCCGGCTATTTTTGATGTATCTAAACTGATTGGCATCTCACTTTTGACTCTTTGCCTTGACGTATTTTATAGACTGCCAAACCAAGAGCCATGATATAATCCAGTTGGCATCGTTACATTCCTTCTATAACAGCTCAATGATGGAGCATTAAATGTGTAAAATGACCGACATCAGGAAACATTTCTGGGACCCTGTGTTGTCCCTCACTTTGATATCCTGCCCTCATCTAATTAAATGGGTTGAAGCAAGGCAGTAAAGTTATTATTTGAATACACTTGTTCTTTTTTGTCAGCGCTAACCTTTGAACACGCCAAAGCATGTTCCATCTTTTATCTACAAATGGAGGCATCTGTTTAAATAGTTTGTTTAAGGAGATAAGTCACATAGAGTTCATACTGTGATGGAGTCTGTTGACCTGCTGGTTAGGTTTTCTGTTAACCATACTAATATGACCTTGATGAACAACTGAAGTGAAGGATTAGAAACAATGCAAACAGAGAACTTTCTTCATTATTGTACAAACAGATAATCAGCAGGATTTTAAAGCATTGTGAAATTGGAATGTGAACAGAGAAAGTCATGGCTGTTGAGGGAGAGACTGTTGAAATGTAGCATCAACTTTGATCAAAATGGCTGCTTGCTGTTGAGGGAACCTCCAGGGTCATGTCTGGCATTGTTACCTGTCAAAGGAAATGGTTGGAAAGTTCTCCATGAAGGTTACAAAGTAGAGACAAATATAGGATAATTCTTCTTTTCCAGCTTTCCTGAAGGCAAATGTGCAGCTGGCTTCCTCACTGAGCCATCCTGCTACAAAATCCCAAGTTTAATTTCAGCCCCATTATGAATTAAGGGACTTCAGCTGAGCCAGCACTTGGAGGCTTCATTTAGTTATTGATGCATCTTGCCGAGGGAGATAGTTAGCCTGGATTCCCATCTTGATTGGTATCTTGTGGTTCTCATATCAAAGTGTGTGTGCATGGAATTTAGATAAAGGGAGCAGTAGCAGGCATGGTCACATATCTCACCAGCACACTCTGCCTGAAGAATTAGATAAAGAATTACAGTTGTGTAAATAAAGATTAACTGGTGCCTGTTTTTCTTAATGAAGGGAGATGGCAAAGGGGTTGAATATTTCAATAGTGGATGTGTCCAACTCACCTTTACGAGGATGTTGCCAGAACTAGAGGATCTGAGCTATAGCGAGATGTTGAGTAGGCTGGGACAGTATTCGCAGAGCAGGAGGATGAGGGGTGTATAATAAAATCATGAGAAGAATATATCAAGTAGATGCGCAGTCTTATGCCCAGAGTAGGAGAATCAAGAACCAGAGGATAGAGGTTTAAGGTGAAGTGAAAAAGATTTACTAGGAATCTGGGGGTAACTTTTTCACACAAAGGGTGGTGGGTGTATGGAATAAGCTGCCGGAGGAGGCAGTTGAGGTTGGGACTATCCCAATGTTTAAGAAACAGTAGTTAAGACAGGTACATGGATAGGACAGGTATGGAGGGATATGGACCACAGGTGGGACTCATGTATCTGGGACATGTTGTGGGCAAGTTGGGCCGAAGGGCCTGTTTCCACACTGTGTCACTCTATGACCAACAATTATTTCAGCGAAGAGTTGTAATCATCGCAAGAACCTGAAATATCCAAACGTTTTGGGAAACAATATATTTTTATTTAGAAGTCCTTTGAGTTTCAGACAAATAGTTCCTACAAACAGGCCAGCAAGTTCACATCTATGTTTAATCTTATAAACATTGCAATCTTTCAGTAACTTTCATGACCTTGGACAACCCCAAGTCTTTTACAGCCAATGTGATGAGATTTCTTAAAGTCTCTTTATGATATGGACGTCAATCTCAGGAAGAGCAAGGTCCCACAAATGGCACAGACAACAATTTTAACTTCCCTTCCCATTCCCATTCCCATTCCCATACTGACCTTTCTTTCCTGGGCCTCCTCCATTGCTGGAGTGAAGCCACAAGTAAACTGCATCTCATATTGCACTTAGTTAGCTTCCAACCCAATGGTATGAACATTGAATTCTCCAATTTTACGTAATCTCTAACAGCTCCCCCTCTTCATGTGCCTCCCCCACACACCCCATTTCTCCCCCGTCTCCCATGTGCCTCCCCTGGACCCATATCTATTTCTCTCCTCCTCCTCCTACATTCCTTTCTCTGGCATCACAATTTGTAACTCTTCAATCAGTTTGCCTCACATCTTTCTGCTTTAACCTCTGGCCTTTGTTTCAACCACCTGCCTATCAAAGTAAAAACAGTCTCTGGAAGGGTCCCAACCCGACAAAATCATGCATCCTTTCCCTCCAGAGATGCTGCCTGACCCGCTGAGTTATTCCAGCACTTTGTATCTATATTCGGTATATACCAGCATCTGCAGTTCCTTTCCATACAAAAACAAACCCTCATTGTATCCACCTATTACCTGCCATGCTTTGTACTGCCATTCCCCTCTTCCAGCTTTCTCCCCGCACTCCTATAAATCTCTAGCTCCAGTATTTTCTGGTTTAGTAATTTTCTTCTTGGTGTTAAAAAAAAGGGCAGCATGGTGGCGCAGCGGTAGATAGAAACATAGAAACATAGAAAATAGGTCCAGGTGTAGGCCATTCGGCCCTTCAAGCCTGCACTGCCACTCAATATGATCATGGCTGATCATCCAACTCAGTATCCCGTACCTGCCTTCTCTCCATACCACCTGATCCCCCAAGCCACAAGGGCCACATTTAACTCCCTCTTAAATATAGCCAATGAACAGGTCTCAACTACCCTCTGTGGCAGAGAGTTCCAGAGATTCACCACTCTCTGTGTGAAAAAACGTTTTTCTCATCTCGGTCCTAAAAGATTTCCCCTTTATCCTTAAGCTGTGACCCCTTGTCCTGGACATCCCCAACATCGGGAACAATCTTCCTGCATCTAGCCTGTCCAACCCCTTAAGAATTTTGTAAGTTTCTATAAGATCCCCCCTCAATCTCAATTGCTGCCTTACAGTGCCACGGACAAAGGCCAGAGGTTAAAGCAAAAGGGGTTCGATCCTGACTGCGGGTGTTGTCTGTACGGTGTTTGTACGTTCTCCCCGTGACCTGCATGGGATTTCTCCGGGTGCTCCGGGTTCATCCCACACTCCAAAGATGTACAGGTTTGTGGGTCAATTGGCTTGGTAAAATTGTAAATTGATGCAAGTGTGTAGGATCGTGTTAGTGTGTGGGGATTGTTGGTCGGCACGGACTCAGTTGGTCGAAAGGGCCTGTTTCCGCATTGTATCTCTAACTAAACTATTAATCTACATCCAATAGTGTGGAACTTCGGTTCAAGTAAACCAATGGGTTAGCCTGGATTCAGTTCTCTAGAGGAGATGTTTAGAGCATTGAATTCACTTAATATTGTGTAATGTGAACAATTTCCAGCATCCAGAATAAGCTTCAATAATGACAGATTAGTTACATTGGTATCTTTGTCATGTTTAGCCTTGTTTTACAGCCATCATCTCATAAAAAATAATTTGTTAGATACCAGAAGCATCTGAACAGACAATCTGCTGAAGGAACAAAGTGGGTCATGCAGCATCTGTGGAGGGAATTGGACAGATGACCTTTCAGGTCACATTTAGACTCACAATTCCAAAGATAATTGTTCAGTTAAAAAGAGGAGGCGGGGGAGAAGGAAACTGATTCCTCTGTTGGGCCATGTTCTCAATAAAGAGGCTTAGCTTTAAAACTAAAGCTATGCTATTCAGAGGTGATAGCACTTGTTCACTCAAACATCAAGAAAATCTTAAAAAATATTTTTCCAACCTTCCAACCTTCATAAAGAAATTAAAGGCTCAGTCAACAGACAGTCTCAATAGTGAAATGTGTAAGTTTTTTTTAAATTGATGATATGCAGATGGAATTTTAAATCACAAATCTGACAATCTTAATGAATGGTGAAGCAAACTCAAGATGTTGAACTGATGAATCTTCATCTGATGAATGAGCCTGAAGAAGAGTCTCGACCCGAAACGTCACCCATTCCTGCTATCCAGAGATGTTCCCTGAGCCGCTGAGTCACATTTTGTGTCTATCTTTGGTGCAAACCAACATCTGCAGTTCCTTCCTACATGATGAATCTTTACCGTTTTTCATTATATGGAATTGTGTGGTCGTGAGTATACTCTGGTCTGGATTTGAATGTGGCTTAGAAATTGAGGGAAGGTTTGCCCATCTCCTGTGATGCAATAGACTGGTAAAACCAGTCACAAATAGAAACCCAGGTAATTCAGATTAGTTTCCACTCTAAAAACTACAATGGTCAGGATACAAAAACAAACACATATTTCAAAATACCTTTTACTCTGTCCTGTAAACTAGCAAATTTGGAACAAAACTAAACCTCCATTTTCTTTGTCTCTCCATTGTGTCACAACTAGAGCTGATTTGTTTCCCAGGTCCAACTTGCAGCATGGATTATGCTTTTGATACAACTGTATATATTAGCTTGAGATTGGGAGCTACTTTTTACCAGTGATAAAACCTTTCAGTTTCACACAGTTCAAGCAAAAGCTCCTTCTGGCATTGAGACCGACTTCAAATCAAATCAAATCAAATCAAATACGTTTATTGTCATTGCACAACAACTGTACAACAACATTTCATTGCATCTCCTTCAGTGGTATACACAGAAGACACAGAAGATAAAAGATTTAAAAGAACAAAAACACAAACAATCATTGACTCTCATATACCGGCAAGATCAGTAAATTAAATTAATAAATAGATAATAGAAATATTAAAAATATTGCGCATTATATTGCCCCACGAATAGTGTTGTGTTGCCCGCAGTGTTGTCTATTTGAGTTTAGTTCTTTTATGGCACGTGGGTAGAAACTGTTAATTAGTCTACAAGTGTGGGCCTTCAGAGACCTGTATCACCTCCCAGAGGGCAGCAGAGTGAAAAGGTGTTTAAGAGGGAACTGCAGATGCTGGAGAATCGAAGGTTACACAGAAAAGCTGGAGAAACTCAGCGGGTGCAGCAGCATCTATGGAGCGAAGGAAAGAGTGAAAAGGTGATTGGCAGGGTGGGATGAGTCCTGCTTGATGTTTGTGGCTCGGCGTAAACATCGGGCCCTGTAAATGGCATCCAGGGAGGGTAGTTGAGCGTTTGTGATCCTCTGTGCTGTTTTAATAACTCTCTGTAGTGCCTTCCTTTCAGCCACAGTACAGCTAGCAAACCACACCAGGATGCCATAGGAGAGGATACTTTCCACGGCGCACCGGTAGAAGGACAACAGCAGCGGCTGTGAAACGTTTGCTCTCCGCAGAGACCTCAGGAAATACATCCACTGCTGTGACTTCTTCACAAGAGTGATGGTGTTCACTGTCCATGTGAGGTCCTGGGAGATGTATATACCCAGGAACTTAAAGTCAGTGACTCTCTCCACCATGCCTCCTTTGATGTAGAGAGGAGCAGGTTCCTCTCTCCTCCTCCTGGTCAATAACCAGTTTTTTTGTTTTGGTTGGGTTGAGTGTACAACTGCTCATAAACTCAAATGAAGGCCACCATTCTACTTGTTACATCCTCAAAAAATTCAAAAAGATTAGTCAAGCATGATTTCCCCTTCATAAATCCATGCTGACTGACCAATCCCGTCAATGTTTTCCAAATGCGCTGCTATAACATCTTTAATAATCGACTCCAGCATCTTCCCCTTTACCGATGTAAGGCTAACTGATTTATAATTCCCTGTTTTCTCTCTCCTTCCTTTCTTAAAAAGTGAAGTTACATTGACTACCCTCCAGTCCACAGGAACTGATCCAGAGTTAAGAGAACATTGGAAAATTATCACCAATGCATCCACGTGTTCTAGGGCATCTCCTCAAGTACTCTGGGATGCAGACCATCAGGTCCTGGGGATTTATCTGCCTTTAGTCCCAACAGTTTACCTAACAGCATTTTTTGACTAATGTAGATTCATTTCAGTTCCTCCCTCCCACTAGATCCTCAGTCCCCTAGTATTTCCGGGAGATTGTTTGTGTCTTCCTTATCAATTCAATTTCAGTTGTATTTGTCATATGTAGGTTAACACAGGGTCAACGGTACACTGAAATGTGTACCTTCGATTTTCCAGCATCTGTAGTTCCTTCTTAAACAAGTACAATGAAATGTGTTTGACAAGACAACGGGTCACCTCAGCAATAATATAACAAGGATAAAATAAGATTAAAATGACATTGGTATGGTAAAAAGACAATAATAAGATAATCAACATATATGATGTGAAATGTGTTTATGAGTTCAGAAGCCTGATGGCCTGATGATAAAAACTGTTCTTAAGTCTGGTGGTACGTGCAGCCATGCGCCTTTATCATCTGCCTGATGGTAACAAGGAGAGCAGTCTGCGTGCTGGGTGGCTGTGGTCCTTGATGATGCTGTGTGCCTTCCGCAGGCACCGCCGGTGGAAAATGTCCTGAATGGCCGGGAGACAGTTGCCAGTGATGTGCTGTGCTGCCTTCACCACTCTCTGTAGTGATTTGCGGCTGTGGGCAGAACAGTTCCCGTACCAGACTGTGATGCAGCCCATCAGCAGACTCTCAATGGTGCAACTGTAGACGTTTGTGAGGATGCTGGCGTTCATGCCAAACTTCCTCAGTCTTCTCAGGGAAAAGAGCCGCTGGCGGGCTTTCTTAGTTATTGTGGCCGTGTACAGTGTCCAGGAGAGGTCCTCAGTGATGTGCACACCGAGGAACTTGAAGCTGCTGACCCTTTCAACCTCAGCGTCACCGATGTGGACGGGGAGGTGTCCACTCCCCTGCTGTCCCCTGTAGTCCACGATCATCTCTTTAGTTTTGCTGACATTGAGAGAGAAGTTATTTTCCTGGCACCAGCTGTTTAATGCCTTTACCTCCTCTCTGTTAGGTTGTCTCATTGTTTTCTATGATGAGGCCCAGGATGGTCGTGTCGTCAGCAAACTTTAGGATGATGTTTGAGCTGTGCTTGGCAGTACAGTCATGCATGAACAGGGAGTACAGGAGAGGACTGAGCACACGGCCCTGTGGTGTGCCTGTGTTGAGGATCAGTGAGGAAAAGGTGTGGCTGCCAATTCTCACCACCTGGGGCCTGCCCATCAGGAAGTCGAATATCCAGCCGCAGATGGAGGTCTCCAGTCCAAGATCAAGGAGCTTGGGGATGAGTTTTGAGGGAATGATAGTGTTGAATGCCGAGCTGTAGTCAATGAAGAGCATTCTCACATATGTATTCCCTTTGTCCAGGTGGGTGAGCGCAGTGTGTGTTGCCATAGCGATGGCATCGTCCGTGGCCCTGTTTGGTCTATACGCAAACTGAAGAGGGTCCAAGGTGTCAGGGAGAGAGGAGCAGATGTGGGTTTTGACTAGTCGCTCGAAGCACTTCATGATGACTGATGTCAGTGCGACAGGACGGTAATCATTTAAATATGATTAATGGTTTCTTTGGAACAGGAACAATGGTGGATGCTTTGAAGCTGGGTGGGAACCACAGACTGACTCAGGGAGAGGTTGAAGATGTTGGTGAACACCACTGCCAGTTGATCAGTGCACGCTCTGAGAGCCGGCCATGGAATACCATCCGGCCATGGAGCTTTGCGGTCGTTGACCTTTTTGAAGGAGCGACTCATTTCTGCCGTTTGTAGGGTCAGAGTGGTAGTCCCCCTGCACACCTGTGGACTCATGGTGGGCGCTGTGTTGGCTGCATCGAACCGGGCATAAAAGGTGTTAAGCTCATCTGGGAGCGATGGACAGTGCTCCTGTTTTTCCCTTTGTGGTCTGTAATGCAGCGTAATCCACTCCACATGCAGCTGGGGTCAGAGCTGTAGTGGTTAGATTCCACTTTGTTTCTATAGAAACATAGAAACATAGAAAGTCTCTCTTGGCTTTCCTGATGGACTTCCGGATGTCATATCGGGCTGCTTTGTAAACGTCGGGGTCCCCTGAGTTGAAGACCGTGGTCCGTGCTCTGTGCTTTGAGTTTAGCGCAAATTTCCTGTCTGACCCAGGGTTTCTGATTAGTGAAGACAGAACCAAAGTACTTGTTTAACTGTTCTGCCATTTCCTTGTTTCCCATTAATAATTCACCTGTCTCTGACTGCAAGGAACCTACATTTGTCTTCATTAATCTTTTCCTTTTTACATACCCATAGAAACTTTTACGGTCAGTTTTTACATTCCCCGCAAGTTTTATTTCATGTTCTTTTTCCCCCCTCTTAATTTACCTCTTTGTAATCCTCTGTCGAGTTCTAATTTTTTCTCCCAGTCCTCTGGTTTTCAATTTATATGCCTTTTCCTTGGCTTTAACACTATCCTTGACTTCCCTTGTTCCCTAACACTGAGCTGCCTTCCTAGGTTATTTTTTCGCCAGACAGAGATGAACGATTTCTGGAGTTCATCCATGCGGTCTTTAAATCTTCGCCATTGCATCTCCACTGTCACCCCTTTAAGCATAAATTGCCAGTCTATCCTAGCCAATTCCCATCTCATACCTCCAAAGTCTCCTTTCTTCAAGTTCAGGACTCTAGTCTCTGAATTAACCGTATCACTCTTCATCGTAAAGCAGAATGCCACCATATTATGGTCACTGGTGTCCATGGGGCCTTGCACAGCAAGATCACTAACTAATCCTTCCTCATTACATAGTACCCAATATAAGATGGCCTGCCCTCTAATCGGTTCCTCTACATATAGGTTTAAAAACCCATCCCGTATACATTCTATGAAATCCTCCTACTCAGTACTGTTACCAATTTGGTCGGCCCAATCTGTATGTAGATTAAAGTCACCCATGATAACTGCTGTACCTTTGCTACATGCATCCCTAATTTCCTGCTTGATGCAACCCCCAACCTCCCTACTGCTGTTTGGTGGTCTGTATACCACTCCAACAAGCGTTTTCTGCCCTTGGCTATTTCACAGTTCTACCCATACCGATTCTACAGCATCCAAGCTAATGTCTCTTTACTATTGGTGTCAAATGGGATAGTCAAGGATGGAGTTAAAGTGAAAGGGTTTCTTAAATGTGTGAGCGGAGAGACAGAGGGGTGTAAAATGAGGGTAGAAGCAATAGGTAGCAAGGTGAAAAGTAAAAATTGGCAGGCAGACAAATCCAGGGCAAAAATCAAAAAGGGCCACTTTTCAACATACTGTAATTGTATAAGGGATAAGGGTGTTGTAAAAACAAGACTGAAGGCTTTGTGTCTCAATGCAAGGAGCATTCGTAATAAGGTGGATGAGTTGAATGTGCAGATAGCTGTTAATGACTATGATATGGTTGGGATCACGGAGACATGGCTCCAGGGTGACCAAGGCTGGGAGCTGAACATCCAGGGATATTCAATTTTCAGGAGGGATAGACAGAAAGGAAAAGGAGGTGGGGTAGCGTTGCTGGTTGGAGAGGAGATTAACGCAATAACAAGGAAGGACATTAGCTTGGAGGATGTGGAATTGATATGGGTAGAGCTGCGAAACACTAAGGGGCAGAAAAACGCTAGTGGGAGTTGTGTACAGGCCACCTAACAGTAGTAGTGGTGTTGGGGATGGCATCAAACAGGAAATTAGATTACATATAGATTGGGTGAATCAAGTTGGCAAGGGTGCTGAGGAAGAGGATTTCTTGGAATGTGTGCGGGTTAATTTTCTAAACCAACATGTAGAGGAACCAAAGGTTACACAGAAAAGCTGGAGAAACTCAGCGGGTGCAGCAAGCATCTATGGAGCGAAGGAAATAGGCAACGTTGCGGGCCGAAACCCTTCTTCAGACTGATCAGGGGTGGGGGTGGGTGGGGACAAGAAAGGGAAAAGGAGGAGTAGCCGGAAGGCTGGAGGGTGGGAGGAGACAGCAAGGGAGCTGAGGAAGGGGAGGAGACAGCAAGGACTAACAGAATTGGGAGAAGTCGATGTTCATGCCCCCGGGGTGCAGACTCCCCAAACGGAATATGAGGTGCTGTTCCTCCAATTTCCGGTGCTGCTCACTGTGGCCATGGAGGAGACCCAGGACAGAGAGGTCGGAGGCGGAGTGGGAGGGGGAGTTGAAGTGCTGAGCCACCGGGAGGTCAGCTTGGTTATTGCGGACCGAGCGGAGGTGTTCGGCGAAGCGATCGCCCAACCTCCGCTTGGTCTCACCGATATAGATCTGCTGACATCTAGAGCAGCGGACGCAATAGATGAGGTTGGAAGAGATGCAGGTAAACCTCTGTTGCACCTGGAACGTTTGCAGAGTAGAGGAACCAACAAGAGAGCAGGCTATTCTAGACTGGGTATTGAGTAATGAGGAAGGGTTAGTTAGCAGTCTTGTTGTACGTGGCCCCTTGGGCTAGAGTGACCATAATATGGTTGAGTTCTTCATTAAGATGGAGAGTGACATTGTTAATTCAGAAACAAGGGTCCTGAACTTAAAGAAATGTAATTTTGAGGGTATGAGATGTGAATTGGCCAAGATAGACTGGCAATTGATTCTTAAAGGGTTGACGGTGGATATGCAATGGAAGGCATTTAAAGACTGCATGGATGAACTACAACAATTGTTCATCCCAGTTTGGCAAAAGAATAAATCAGGGAAGGTAGTGCACCCGTGGATAACAAGGGAAATCAGGGATAGTATCAAAACAAAAGATGAAGCATACAAATTAGCAAGAAAAAGCAGAGGAGGACAAAGGGCTTAATTAGGAAAGGGAAAATAGTTTATGAAAGAAAACTGGCAGGGATCATAAAAACTGACTGCAAAAGTTTTTATAGATATGTGAAGAGAAATAGATTAGTTAAAACAAATGTAGGTCCCTTGAAGTCAGAAACAGGTGAATTGATCATGGGGAACAAGGACATGGCAGACCAATTGAATAACTACTTTGGTTCTGTCTTCACAAAGGAAGACATAAATAATCTGCCGGAAATAGCAGGGGACCGGGGGTCAAATGACATGGAGGAACTGAGTGAAATCCAGGTTAGCCGGGAAGTGGTGTTAGGTAAATTGAATGGATTAAAGGCCGATAAATCCCCATGGCCAGATAGGCTGCATCCCAGAGTACTTAAGGAAGTAGCCCCAGAAATAGTGGATGCATTAGTGATAATTTTTAAAAAACTCTTTAAATTCTGGAGTAGTTCCTGAGGATTGGAGGGTAGCTAATGTAACCCCACTTTTTAAAAAGGGAGGGGGAGAGAAAATGGGGAATTACAGACCAGTTAGTCTAACATCGGTAGTGGGGAAATTGCTAGGATCAGTTATTAAAGATGGGATAGCAGCACATTTGGAAAGTGGTGAAATCATTGGACAAAATCAGCATGGATTTATGAAAGGTAAATCATGTCTGACAAATCCTATAGAATTTTTCGAGGATGTAACTAGTAGAGTATATAAGGGAGAACCAGTGGATGTGTTATATCTGGACTTTCAGAAGGCTTTCGACAAGGTCCCATATAAGAGATTAGTATACAAACTTAAAGCACATGGTATTGGGGGTTCAGTATTGATGTGGATAGAGAACTGGCTAGCAGACAGGAAGCAAAGAGTAGGAGTAAACGGGTCCTTTTCACAATGGCAGGCAGTGACTAGTGGGGTACCGCACGGCTCAGTGCTGGGACCCCAGCTATTTACAATATATATTAATGATTTGGACGAGGGAATTGAATGCAACATCTCCAAGTTTGCGGATGACATGAAGCTGGGGGGCAGTGTTAGCTGTGAGGTGGATGCTAGGAGGCTGCAAGGTGACTTGGATAGGCTGTGTGAGTGAGCAAATGCATGGCAGATGCAGTATAATGTGGATAAATGTGAGGTTATCCACATTGGTTGCAAAAACAGGAAAGTAGACTATTACCTGAATGGTGGTCGGTTAGGAAAAAGGGAGATGCAACGAGACCTGGATGTCATGGTACACCAGTCATTGAAAGTAGGCATGCAGGTGCACCAGGCAGTGAAGAAAGCGAATGGTATGTTAGCATTCATAGCAAAAGGATTTGAGTATAGGAGCAGGGAGGTTCTACTGCAGGAAAGACATTCTTGCCATAGAGTGCCATAGAGTGAGTACAGAGAAGGTTCACCAGACTGATTCCTGGGATGTCAGGACTTTCATATGAAGAAAGACTGGATAGACTCGGCTTGTACTCGCTAGAATTTAGAAGATTGAGGGGGGATCTTATAGAAACTTACAAAATTCTTAAGGGGTTGGACAGGCTAGATGCAGGAAGATTGTTCCCGATGTTGGGGAAGTCCAGAACAAGGGGTCACAGTTTAAGGATAAGAGGGAAATCTTTTAGGACCGAGATGAGGAAAACATTTTTCACACAGAGAGTAGTGAATCTCTGGAATTCTCTGCCACAGCATGTAGTTGAGGCCAGTTCATTGGCTATATTTAAGAGGGAGTTAGATGTGGCCCTTGTGGCTAAAGGGATCAGGGGGTATGGAGAGAAGGCAGGTACGGGATACTGAGTTGAATGATCAGCCATGATGCAGACTCGAAGGGCCGAATGGCCTACTCGTCTTTTGGCACCTATTTTCTATGTTTCTATGTTTCTATGAATGGGTGATGTTTCTGGTCGAGACAACTTCATCAGTCTCGACCTGAAACATCACCCATTCCTACACTCAAGAGGTGCTGCCTGTCCCGTTGAGTTACTCCAGCATTTTGTGTCTACCATCAGCTAAACTAATGGGTTTCCATTTAATGAATCTTCCATATAAAAGATGCGATGTTCAACATAGCGGCTGCCTTATTTCTGCATCAGGAATGCATAACGAAGTCCATGTGTGATTAAATAAATTAAACGTTTTCACTCTCAAATTAAGGTGCTTTTTCGACTTTTGATTTGCTTGAGGTCAAATTTGCTTCACGCCTGAAAGGAATGAACCTAAATGCTAGGATACGAGGCCAACCAACGTATTGAACATTTCAAAGACATAAGTCACAAAGCAGTGACGCATTGCTGGATATTTAAAACGAGATCGTGAATGCTATCGGTGGCATCACTCCTGACTGCGAATTTCCGTAATATTTTCTGCATTGTCACATGTTACAGAATGCTTAATAATTAGAGTTATTTATCATTTCTATCACAAAACGCAAAGATATCGTGCTGCATTCCTGCCTTTCAACTCTGCACGATGAATAATATTTCTATTCGCTTGTCCATTCTCCAACTGAAGCTGACATGAATTGGTCTTTCGGGGAGGGTTTACCCGCTTTTTTAGCACGTTAGCTAAAAACTGATAACGTGTCACATGCAAAGAAAAATGGTATAGCCCAATATATAAAAAGACGAAGCACCGGGTGGATCTCAACTGGGGATGTACAACAAAAACTGGGCATCATCAGAGAACAATAAATTGTACATTGTTCAAATGATTAATATTATTGCTGAAAAACTGTAATTAAGCGAGTTTTACTTTATTAATGGAACTTAGAACAATGCAGGAATAAACAAAATCGATTAACTCCGAATAAGAGGGGGATGTTCGATGTAATTTCACTGTGTTCAGTGGTTCCTCTCTACACATTGGTTCCTCTCTACACATTGGTTCCTCTCTACACATTGCTTTACATGTAGCATTGCATCCCCACGGCATAGTTGGTTACATCTTGATACAAATATATGTGTGTGTAATTGTTTGTACTATCGGGGGAAAATACATCTTGTCGAAACGCTGAGGAATGTTGAATAAAAGTGCCGGACAATGCCAGTAGAAAGTTGTATGCTAGAATCTCCCTCCCTACTGCCTTGCCCAAGTCTTCCGAAGCGGCTTATTTCAATGGTGAGGAAAGGGGACTGGGTTATATCAGATCATTTCTAACGTGGCGGAGGGAAAAAATGTAAAAATTGTGGTATCAATACAGACAAATTGAATACTCATCACATATATAAAATATCAACATGTTCAAATTGATCTGTTTATAGGAACTGAAGCTAAATGGGATTTGGGTGAGATTTCAAATGATTTCGCAGAGCTCGTTGGTTAAATAGACTTTACTACAGGCGTGTTTGATTAAAAACAACTGAAACAGCGCACAACTCGAGTTGATCAATACTGCAACGTGACGTATCAGAAAGGAATAAACTGTTTGCTTAAACCGGCCAGCACATAAAGAGAGGGAACCGGTTTCAAACGGGAAGAAATAGGCTTAACACTCATCTCCCAGCCTCGTCTGTACAAGTTTCTTTGAAAGCACAAAACTTTGTGCAGGATGGTAGGAGTGAGTGCCCATTGACTGAGTGCGTTCACTTTAGTGAGCAGCTTCGGACGGAAGACGTAAGAGGAACATCTTTATGTGCAAGTGAGTCTCTTTAAATATTAAGAGCATTATAGAAAAGTGTGTTATCTTCGGGGTAACAGGGAGTTAGCAAGAAGCAGAATAAATCTTTATGGTTTATTTCGGGACTGTTCAAGGTCAAGCATAAAGATTTGACTTTTATTTAACTTATTTATCTTGACATAAGAAATGCATTCTGCACCATTACGTTTACAAGTTAATATTGATGTGTAATCCTGTGATGTCAATAGTATAATTAATCAACAAATAATCACTCGCAAACCATTTTTTTCAAATTTATATTCAGTTCACTTAGATTTGTTTTAAACCAATTATGTTAATTGTCATGACGGTTGAGTTGGGCTATTAATGTTTGAATCGTTTAATTATTCAGATTTATAATTAATTTATTTATTGCCTAACGCAACCATGTTTCATTTCACCAGGATTACCAGCTTTAATGGATGGAAGAGAAAAGGCGGACACACTGCCGTTGACAAATCGTTTCAATGCTGCTGAGAGCTCTGGAGTGTGACAATGGTGTTTGTGTACAGTGAAATCAAACGCCATTATCACACTAAATAGCTGGGGCAGAAATCAGCTACAAACGCGAGGCCGTCGATCAAGAATCCTCCGCAACCCTGAATAATCTTCTTGTCATTGACTACAAAAAGAGCCTCGATGGGCCGAATGTGCTGTTCGATTGCACTCCAGGTGTGAATGCGAATCCGAATCCTATACACTATAGGCCCGGAATGGTTCAGACCAGACTGATAAATAAATAGAGCAACAGTTGAGAAAAGAGGATTACTAACGCAGTATATCGGTGTATTGTTTTTGGTTTCCAGTTGTATGTACCAGCTAAACTACGTTTTTTAATATTAAGGCTGAGAAGAAGTGATATGGTGACATGAAGTCTGCACACTGCAGCATCGTCTTGTACTGTAATATCTCACCAGGTTCTGGTAACCACACTGCCAGCTCCAGACCACACACTGTAGCGTCATTTGAACAAATTGTATCGCAGGTAATAAATACAATGTTTGATGCAGAGGAGAACATTACATCAGAAAGGTTTTGAATCTGAGGTATATATTAGGCTTGCCTTCGGTGGTGGGTTGCAGGTAGGGTTGCCAACTGTCCTGGATTTTTGGGCTAAATTGGTTTGTCCCGGGCGGGACCGCCCTTGTCCGGATTTGACAGCTACTGCTCGGGTCGAGGGGACGGTCGGGTCGGGTCGGGTCGGGTCGCCGCGTCCGGCCCCACCTCACCCGTCCCGACGTAGTGCAGCAACAGCAGCAGCAGCCTCGTCCGTGGCCCCGTCGGTCAGTCTGCAGCCCGGTCAGCTGCTCGACCTTCGGTTACCGCCGACCGACACCACCATCCCTCCTTCTCATGCCCGATCATCGGTTGATGAGTTGGACGGGGTGCCGGACTTTGCGCGCCACGTCGCCCTGGCCCGCCCTTTACTCTTCAGCTGGGCCGCCGGCTGGGCTTTGTGTGCAGTCCAGCACCCGGGCCAACTCAGCATTCACCCAGCCACGGCCGAGTCGGTCTACGAATTGCCGTCTGGAATTTGTCCCTTATTTTAACCCTTTCTCCCTTATTTGGGAGTGAGAAAGTTGGCAACCCTGATTGCAGATGAACTTCCAGGTGAACGGGCTATGGGAGTGGATGTATGGCAATTCAGTCAAGAACAGGGTTGTCATCTGTACCCACGTGGCACAGGCCTATCTGTTTAGGCTTAACTGGTTGAAGGTAGCACCTATGTATCTATCCCAAAAGACAGTCTGCCTTTAAAAACAAATTTATAAAAGGTCAGATAGACAGGTCAGAGTCTGTTTAATCTGTCACCTGTACACTTAAAGCCGGCTTTTTTTTAAATGGATATAGAGGTGCCTATACTGATTAAGGTCTCCTCTATGTTCATCAGACAGCTGGGTTTAAGTGTACAGGTGACAGATTTATGAAACAAAGAACCCCAGTAAAAAATATTGCCACCAATCTAATGGAGGGTTGCCAATGGAGATCTAATCTGTGGCACGGATTTCTCCTGCTCTGATGCTGGCTGCTGTCAGCTGATTCTTGGTATTCAGCAATATTAATCCTATGAAATATCTATTCATCCGATCATATTGGAACATTTATGCGGATAGAAAATCAAGCAGCTAAAAATTGTGTATCTTTTTCCCAAATATTAAATATTTCACCGGACACAAAGCTTTCGAAATATCCCCAATCTCAAATATTTGGATATTCACTAATTATCACAGTGCTTGCAGATCCACATTCACTTTAAGCAAAAAAAATCTTAAATTTTAAACTTTTATCTTCACATTCCAGTAGTAGGAATAAAATAGCGACACATCTAAATCAAGAAGTTAAGAGTCAAGTCAAGATAGTTTACTGTCATATGTCCCAAATAGGACAATGAAATTCATGACACAAAGGACAAAAGGACATTTATTGTCACATACACCAATTGGTGCAGTGAAATTTGAGTTACCATGCAACACACAAATAAGATAAACACAACACTTTAGAATTTAACATAAAACATAAAAACATTCCCCCACAGCGGAATCAACATTTCCCACTGTGTTGGAAGGCACCAAAGTTCAGTCCTCTGCCTCTGTTCACCTGTGGTTGGGGCCTATTGAGGCCTCTGCAGTCAGCGCTATGGGCCCGATGTTCCAGGCCCTCGAACACTCTCAGCGGCCCAGAGCCTCCGAATCCGCCGCTTTCTACCGGAGACCGCGGCTTCCGAAGTCCACGGGCCGAGCTGGGCGGAGATTCAACGCTGGCGACCTCGGGGAGAGATCCCAGGGCTCCGCAATGTTAAAGCCAGCGCCGCCCGCAGCTGGATGTGATTCTAAGATTTGGCACTAGGATGTGTTTCATAAACAATTCAGTATAAATAAGTTGGTAATATTGGAAATGCAATAGATAATTAATGTACAACAAGATCCCTTAAACAACATTGTAATAATAACTAGATGATAAATTTAAATTATGTTCGTTGAGGATAAAATATTGCTTGGGACAGTTGTAGAAGTACCTTGCGCTCCCTTGGAAAAATGAAATGGGACTTTTCCAAGTAAGGATGGGGAATGTCTTGCTCTAATACCATCTTTTTATAATTTATTGAATTTAATTTAATTTTAGTAAACCCTCCAGTGGGGTTTCAGTTAAGACATGGTGGTCAAGAAACCTCAGACTCAAGAACAAAAGTGCAGCAACTTTGCCCCTTCCTGCCTCTGCATCAATTTCCATCTGTACAAGGTACTGAGAATATTGCTTTCCTCTGGGTCTCTTATGCATCATCAATTTTCATCACTCATCATCACCATCTTTGCTTTTAACTGTGCAGGCACTAGATCTCATAAAATTATCTGCTTGTCCTTGCTCCTTATGACTTTCTTTACAATGACTTGCTTTTGGTTGTTTCTACCAAGTATCTTTTTCAACAATAGTGTCAATTATTTTGTTTAATTTTTTTGTACATGACACTATTTTAGTGCTCCATGTATTATGGCAATCAGTTAAGAACCAGAATCTGAACATCAAAACATGTGATTTAATATATTTAGGGTAGAACAACTCTATTGCAATAGAGTTGCTGCCTTACAGCACCAGAAACCTGGGTTTAATCCAAACTATGGGTGCTGTCTGTACAGATTTTGTATGTAGATAGATACAAAAAGCTGGAGTAACTCAGCGGGACAGGCAGCATCTCTGGAGAGAAGGAATGGGTGATGTTTTGGGTCAAGGCCCTTCTTCAGACCCTTTGCGTGTTCTCCCTGTAACAGTGTGTTTTCTCCAGGTGCTCTGGTTTCCTCCTACATGCCAAACATGTGTAGGTTTGTAGGTTATTTGCCTTCAGTAAAATTGTAAATTGTCTCTAATTTGTAGGATAGTGCTTGTGTACGAGGTGATTGTTGGCCGGCACGGACTAGGTGGGCTGAAGGGACTGTTTTCATGCTGTATATCTGTAAAGTCTCTCCAATTCCTCAATCCAATTAGTAATCCCCTGGTAACCTTTGATTGTGACAATGCAGCTAATGATCAGTATTTTTCCGTGGCAATTGAATTATTGTATGAAAGTGATTTTCTTTTGTGCCCTGTAATTGAGCAAACATTGGTCATTGCAGTACTGTGTCATAATCTGTTCAATTACAACTAACAGAAATTGCTTTCACCTTTTATATTTCTGTAATCATATATTTATCAGTTTCAGTCTGCTTTCTTATTCAATAGACTATTATGCATTAATCATCAGTTGCTTCTTGTGGTATTGAGTGAAGGATGTTCAGCTAGAAACTTAATTATTTCCTTTCTTTGGTATATAATAAATAGCAAATATATAATATATACCAACCGTTTATATCAATGGTTCGATGGTCAAGAGCTTCAAATTCCTGGGCGTGCACATCTCTGAAGATCTATCCTGGTCCGAGAACACTGATGCAATTATTAAGAAAGCACCTCAGTGCCTCTACTTCCTGAGAAGATTACGCAGAGTTGGTATGTCAAGGAGGGCTCTCTCTAAATTCTGCAGGTGCACAGTAGAGAGCATGCTGACTGGTTGCATCGTGGCTTGGTTTGGCAACTTGAGCGCCCTGGAGGGGAAGAGACTACAAAAAGTAGTAAACACTGCCCAGTCCATCATCGGCTCTGACCTTCCTTCCATCGAGGGGATTTATCGAAGTCGCTGCCTCAAAAAGGCTGGCAGTATCATCAAAGACCCACACCATCCTGGCCACACACTAATTTCCCTGCTACCTTCAGGTAGAAGGTACAGGAGCCCGAAGACTGCAACGACCAGGTTCAGGAATAGCTACTTCCCCACAGCCATCAGACTATTAAACTTGGCTCGGACAAAACTCTGAACATTAATAGCCCATTATCTGGTATTTGCACTTTTATCAGTTTATTTATTCATGTGTGTACATATTTATATAATGGTATATGGACACTGATTTGTTTTCTAGTCAATGCCTACTATGTTCTGTTGTGCTGAAGCAAAGCAAGAATTTCATTGTCCTATCAGGGACACTTGACAATAAACTCTCTTGAATCTCTTGAATCTTGAATATCACTTGTACAATTTAAAGTTTCAAGTTTTACACTTTTTGAATCTGTGGAATTCTTTGCATCAGAAGGCTGTGGGGCCAATGGTTATTTTTAAGACAGAGATATATAGATTCTTGATCAGAATGATGCTCCTATCACTTGTCCGTATGACCATTTTCATGCAGCTTAAGTGCTCCAGCCTTGGCTGGTGTCGGCCATGCCTGTACATCACCACATAGTTATTTCCTACTTGTGGCTGGAGTGTTGATGAAATGCGACATGCAATAAGTAACATTACAATACAATACAATACAATAATACTTTATTAGCCAAGTATGTTTTGCAACATACGAGGAATTTCATTTGCGAAGTCAGTGATACAAATAAAAAGCCACAGAACACACAAAATACATTTCAACATAAACATCCACCACAGTGACTCCTCTACATTCCTCACTGTGTTGGAAGGCGAAAAAAAGTTCAATCTCTTCCCTTCCTTGTTCTCCCGTGGTCGGGGGCCTTGAGCCTTCCATTGACGGGACGATCTTACTCCTGTAGCTGGTGGCGGGCCTCCTTGTGGGGCGATCAGCTCCTGCATCGCAGGGAATCTCAGCTCCCCGCACTGAGCTATCAGACCCCGGATCGGGGTCGACCAGAGAACGATTTTCCTAATGACAATTGCAAGAATATTTTGGCAAACTTAAGAGTCAACGTAAGAACTCATGAGTAGTAATCTTGTCAATGCTCACAGAATTAGACATGCATACATGGCCCTTGTGATGAGAACTTGGAACAAGAGGTGCATAAGTCATTACAACAAATGACAGAGGACTGGTTTTGAAAGAAAAGACCTTGCATTTATTCAATAAAATGATATCTGTTAGAATTATCTCAACTCAACAATCATTTTGCATTATAATTATCTCTATGTTTCATAGGTATCAGTGGAAGCCAACTTACAGATACCAGAATCCTTTACATAGCATGAAAATGACAACACAGTAGAACATTGAAAAGTAGTGTACTGGAACAGGCCATTCAGCCCACATGATGTTAAGTTAATTTGATCTGCTCTGCCTACACATAATCTATATCCCTCCATTCCCTGCATATCCATGCACCCATCCAGAAACATCTCAAAGATCTCTATCATATCTGCCACCACCACCACCTGTGACAGTGTCTTCCAGGCACCCACCACTCTCTGGTTTAGAAAATCTTGCCCTGCACATCTCCTTTAAACTTTATAAAAATTACAAGGCACCTCAAGTACTAAAATGTGCCAAGATATATAAAACTGAAGCCATCACACAGTAGGGGATAATATTCACATATTACAGCACAGAAGGTCCATGCCACCTCCCAAAATGCAACCCCGTCATTCAAATTTCTCCGAAGGTAGAAACAAAATGCTGGAGCAACTCAGCGGTTCAGGCAGCATCTCTGGAGAAAAGGAATAGGTGATGTTTCAGGTTGAGACCCTTCTTCAGATTGAGAGTGAGGGAAGAGGGAAACTAGATAAATGAAAAGGGGCAAAGAACAAATGAATGAAAGGTATGAAAAGGTTTATTAGGTTGTGTTATGTGTGTGGGGGGGGGGGGGGGGGGGCGGCGGCGGCGGGGGGGGGGGGGGGGGGGTGAAACAGGGCTCTCTCCCATTGGGGGAATGCGACTTTCGTGTCGTATCCCCCTTCTCTTCCCCCCGTCTGAGCTGAGGCCTAATGGCGGAGCTGGCGACCTCCAACCTGCGACCGACCTCGAGGATCCGGAGGTAGAGCCAGCCAGGACTTACCAATGCGAGGCTAGCCATCTTCGAGCTGCGGCGGTGTTCGGGCAGCGGCTTGACTCGGCGCTCCGGTGAGGGTGGACGGCGCGGGGCTGAGACACTCCTGTGAGGGCGGCCCGGTGCGGGGCTGAAACACTCCTGTGAGGGCGGCCTGGTGCGGGGCTTGAAGGTGCTCCCGTGAGGGCGGCCCGGCTCCCGGCTGGAAGGCGCTCCTGTGTGGGCGGCCCGGTGCGGGGTTGAAACACTCCTGTGAGGGCGGCCCGGTGCGGGGCTGAGACGCTCCCGTGAGGGCGGCCCGGTGCGGGGCTGAGACGCTCCCGTGTGGGCGGCCTGGTGGGGTATCGCCTCAGCGCAGAGGGAGAAGAGGAGGGAAGAGACAGCAACCCTAAGACTTTTCCTCCATCACAGTGAGGAAGTGCTTGGTGAACTCACTGTGGTGGATGTTAATTTGTGTTTATTATGTGTTGTTTATTATTACATGTATGGCTGCAGGCAACAACATTTCGTTCAGACTGAAAGGTCTGAATGACAAATAAAGGATTCAATTCAATTCAATTCAATTCAAAAAGAACAATTCAATGTCAGCATCGATGAACAAGTAAAGATGATGTAAAGGTGCTGTAAATACCATAGATGTGGCCTCACCAACGACTCGCACGACTGTAACATAACATCCCTATACCTAATACCCTGGCAGATGTTCCCAAACCTAACTGTGAAACAACCTGACAGTATGCTTCAGGTTTGATTCCTTCTTCAGCCTCCTGAATTGGGTATTAGCTACAGGGAGAGGTTGGACAGACTTGGATTGTTTTCTCTGGAACGCCAGAGGTTGCAAGTTCACCTGAGAGTGTATTAAACTTTTTTTATCAAACACTAGGTGGCAGAGCTTTAAGGTGAGATGGGCAAAGTTGAAAGGAGATGTGCAGGGTAAGTTTTTAAAATAAAATTTACACAAAAGGTGGTGAGTGCCTGGGACATGCTGCCAGGGGTGGTGGTTGAGCCAGATACAATGGTGGCATTTAGACTTTAGGATAGGCATATTGATATACAGAGAATGGCGGGATAATGATGGTAACTCAAATGTCACTGTACCTTAATTGGTACATGTGACAATAAACTGACCTTGAAACCTTGAACCTTGATATGGATTATGAGCAGGCAGGTAAGAGTTGATCTTGGAAACATAGAAAATAGGTGCAGGAGTAGGCCATTCGGCCCTTCGAGCCTGCACCGCCATTCAATATGATCATGGCTGATCATCCAACTCAGTATCCTGTACCTGCCTTCTCTCCATACCCCCTGATACCTTTAGCCACAAGGGCCACATCTAACTCCCTCTTAAATATAGCCAATGAACTGGCCTCAACTACCCTCTCTGGCAGAGAATTCCAGAGATTCACGTTTGGCACAGGCATTGTAGGCCTGTTCTTGTGGTGTACTGTTCTATGCTCTATGTAAAATGCCAGAAACCAGTGACATCTACATCCTATAAATGAAAGATTCATTAGTCCAGGTTTACTGTTTCCGTGAGGTATATGCAACATAATATGCTGTTACAAAATCTTAGTTTAAGAGGTAATTTTAAAGTTATTTGAAGAAGAAAGAGTTTTGGGAGATAATAATTTTAAACCAATGCCTCCAGAATGACCTCTCTTGGACCCACAATACCTCTACTCTGATCAAGAAGGCTCATCAGCGTCTCTTCTTCCTGAGGAGACTGAAGAAGGTCCATCTGTCTCCTCAGATCCTGGTGAACTTCTACCGCTGCACCATCGAGAGCATCCTTACCAACTGCATCACAGTATGGTATGGCAACTGCTCTGTCTCCGACCGGAAGGCATTGCAGAGAGTGGTGAAAATTGCCCAACGCATCACCGGTTCCACGCTCCCCTCCATTGAGTCTGTCCAAAGCAAGCGCTGTCTGCGGAGGGCGCTCAGCATCGCCAAGGACTGCTCTCACCCCAACCATGGACAGTTTACCCTCCTACCATCCGGGAGGCGCTACAGGTCTCTCCGTTGCCGAACCAGCAGGTCGAGGAACAGCTTCTTTCCGGCGGCTGTCACTCTACTAAACAACGTACCTCGGTGACTGCCAATCACCACCCCCCCCCCGGACATTATTTTTTTTTATTCAAATCGTTTGCTATGTCGCTCTTCAAGGGAGATGCTAAATGCATTTCGTTGTCTCTGTACTGTACACTGACAATGACAATTAAAATTGAATCTGAATCTGAATCAGAAGTTTGTTTAGACAGTTGACACATGGCAAATAATACTTATTTACTGAAAATTGGGTTGCACAAAATATCTTGAGGGCCACAGAAATCTTGGAAATTTGTTTGGGGAGGGGTGAGGTCATGAAGGTATTTGAAGTAAAGAAAAAAGATTTAGAAATTCTAGACTTAGCTGATTAAGGAATCACACCAGTGGTGGATTGACAGAGTTTTCTACAAGATGTTAGAGCTTCACCATTGCAAGAGGTTATAAATCCATGAACAAACGCATCAGTGGAAGAAGCACAGAGGAAAGTGTGGAGAATGACAATATTGCAGACATTAAAACATAGGAGCAGTTGCTATATTTAAGAGGGAGTTAGATGTGGCCCTTGTGGCTAAAGGGATCAGGAGGTATGGAGAGAAGGCAGGTACAGGATACTGAGTTGAATGATCAACCATTATCATATTGGATGGCGGTGCAGGCTCGAAGGGCCGAATGGCCTACTCCTGCACCTATTTTCTATGTTTCTAAGTTTCAAGCCCTTAGGCCATGCAGTGGAATTACTTCAGATCTACTGTATGAATTAGCTCCAATACATCTGTCCAATATTTCTAAATGCCTTTGGGGTTAATACAATATCTTTGCACCAATTATCCTTTATTTGTGCACCGTATTTGATTGTATTCATGTATAGTCTTCTTTGACCGAATAGCACACAAACGTTTTCACTTGGTGCACATGACATTACTAAACTAAACTAAACTAAACTAAACTAAACTAAACTAAACTAAACTTTTAAGCTAAGTCCATCCCTCCCCGATTTTAACTTAACAATTGAGTTAGGAAAAATATCTGAGATTTCTAAATCTGCACCATGTAAAAATGCTTCCAGGGATGCTAACCTCATCCCTGGAAGGCTTAACTGTGGTTTTCACACCAGTCCTAGACTTTTCAATCACATAAAATATCCAATTCTTATAAACCCAAATTGGTATTCAGAATGCTGTTACTGTTGCCTTTTAAGTCAATGAATTTTCTTGTGACATGTGCTGTTCATACATTGGTTCATACATACTATTCTATATTCCATCAACATGGTGAAAACGTACATTCTTACAATACAATATTAACAATATTAACAAGACAATGAAACCCATCTAGTACATGTAAACAATACAATAATAGCCTCAACCAATTGAAATGTTTGGAAAATATGCAATGTGGTTATTATGGGCACAAAACTACAATGAAGATAGATGTATTGATTGACATCTGAATGAATTCATCTGCTACACAAAGAGCTGAACTTGAGTCACAAGTAAAGTTGTTAGCCCTGTAAGTAAATGTCATTTGGGAGGCACTTTTGAGTTACCAATTTAGGGGCAGAGAACTCATTCTAATCGGTGTGTAGAAAGGAACTGCAGATGCTGGTTTAAACCGACGATAGACACAAAATGTTGGAGTAACTCAGCGGGACAGGCAGCATCTCTGGAGAGAAAGAATGTGTGATGTTTTGGGTTGAGACACCTCCTCATTCCCTTTGTCCTATTTTCAAACCTTACACTTCCTTATCTATGTACCTCACTCTCCTTTGACATCAGTCTGAAGAAGGGTCTCGACACTTAAAACGCCACCCATTCCTTCTGTCCAGATTTTTTATTGCCATTTATTGCCACTGAGTTTAGCACTGTGTCTATCTTCTTTCTACTCATGGTATCCATTCAGTTGGCCTAACAAAATACACTACATTCATTGAAAGTAAACATGGAAGATATATTAAGCAATTAGGAACAAAAACGAATTATAAGTTGAATGTTATTAAAAAGAGATGGAGTACAAAAGTAAGGATGTCCTGTGCAATTTTTTTTAAAGCTTCAAGTAAATCTCATTTGCAGTGCAGTATGCAGTTTCGGTCTTCATGCCAAAAGGCAGATCTTGTTGGTTTGATGGTAGTGCAGTATTGATTAATTAAATTTTGATTTCAGGAAGGGGGGAGATTAGTTAAGATTGCTGATACTCACTGGCATTCAGAAGAATGAGAGATGGCTTAATTGAGATACGCAAGATTTAGAGAAAGTTTGGCAGTGTAGATGCGAAGAGACTGTTCCATCTCATTGGGAAATCTTGAAATAAAAGGCAGAGTCTCAGGGGAATTTAGTTAGTTTAGTTTAGTTTATTGCCACGTGTACCAAGGTTAGAATTTGTGTTTGGTTTATTGTCACGTGTACTGAGGTACAGTGAAAAACGTTTGTCGCGTGCTAACCAGTCAGTTAAAAAATTTTAAATTTAGTGAGAAGAAATTCTTTGGATCTTTAGAATTTATTTTCCCAAAAGTTTGTAGAAGATCACTCATTCTATTTAATTTCTGAGTGTTAGATTAAACACCAGAAAATATGAAGAGCAGGTGAGCAAGTGGTCAACAAACAATATTTTTTTGATGGCAAAGCCGACTGAAAGGGCCATTTGGCCTCCTCAAGTTTCAATTTCTTACACCCACCAGGACCACTCAAATTTATATTTCAATGTTAAAAATTGGGACTGGGAATGGGTGAAATTTGTCATGAAACATTGTTTGGCCATTGATTTCATTCCATCAGGGTTCTTATTAGTTTGCTTCCAGGAGTAGAAAGGCACATACGAAAAATTAGGCCTAATAAAAGATAACCAGACTGCTATATCATGAGAGGGTGTTGAATATTATAATGTCTTGTAATAAAATTAGTTGATTTGGTTTTGTTAGTGAGGGTTAAGAAAAAGGTACTTTCTGAAAAGTAGCCTGAGATGGTCTGTGAAATGATGGCCTGGTGACCATAATCTGTGGGGTTACAAGGACCTTCTTTCTGAAGTAGTGTCGCACCAGGTTATGTTAGAGGTTTATGATGAAATATTGATGCAGCAGGCAAACTGAACACTGATTAACATATTGTTTATTACATTGTTCTATTGACTACAATTCTGAGAACAACCCAGAAATGGTATTGACGGATATAATTTACTTTCTCAACTTATTATGTTCATTGTTCAATACTGAATATAATATATATTTCACCATCAATAACAATGTCTTGTATCTATCCAGCACCTTTATCAAATAAAAATGTTCCATGCACTTCTATCTATTATCAAATAAACATTAGTACTAAAATACAATAATGGATTCTTGTGCAGGCAACTACAAGCTTGGTTGAAGAATTTAAAGGGAAAATAGAAGAGAGCCACAGAGATTGGATTTCAGAGGGTAGGGGATTGTAAGATGAATGCATGTCCGATGATGGTGCAGTGATTAGAAGTAGGGATGCTCGTGACCAGAACTGGAGATCTATGGGTGTGGGGATGGAGGATAAAACAGAGAAAAAGACAGGTGAGGACATGCAGGCATTTCAAAATAAAGGTGGGAACTTTGAAAATTGAATATTTCACACATAAACGAGATAATTGACAATTTTTTTAAACAATATTTTCCTATGATCCTTATCATAATGCAGCACACTGAATTCGTGTTAAAACTAGTTATAAGGCAAATAGATTAATGATCAGTGGGGTCACGGTGAGCCAAACAGTCTATTTCCATGCTGTCTGACTCCATCGATGATCTTTCAAATTAAACCTTTCCTGTACTGCTGTCCAAGAATAAAAAGTTTAAATTTGAACCAGGCATTTCCCTGTAATGGCTTTTCTGCTGGTCTTGAATTCAAGTGAAATTCTGAATGTGTTGGCCTTCAGATAAAGTAGAAAATGAGTGATCAACAGGGAAAATTCTTAAGTGTTGGATTCGGATGGAATGTATTAGGGTGTTAATGGCAAAAAAAAGAGTGGGAAGAAGTAACCAATATTGCAGAGGGGGTCAGGAAGTAGCTTTTGTGATGCATTATTTTAAAAATCAACATGGTAACAGAATGTTAAAATTATGTAGGGCCTCGGTCAAATGGTATATGTGTATGAAAGAGAGCTGTAAGTGATTAATTTTAATCTGAAAGTGACACCAGTTCACTAGGCAATATCACAATCACGAATAAACAAAAAATAAACTCAATTATTTGAAAAGAACGGGATAACCATGCACCACAAAAACATAGCAGGTGGTTTGGATTTTATAACACTTTTTTTCTTTTTTTATGTACTGTTATTGAAAAATTCATAAATAGACTGAGAATTTTAGAACCACAACAAAAAATAGAAAATGCTAGAAACACTCAACAGATCAGGCAAATTATGGAAAGAGAAACAGAGTAAATGTTTTGCAATCACGATGCTTTGTCAGATTTTTATTTATATTTTGGATTTTCAATATCTGTAGGGTTTTTGACTATCAGTCTCTAACAGACTGGGTTGAACTCTTTCAAGTTAGGTCATAGATAGCGTTGGCTTTGCCGCTGTTTAAAACTAAGAAAAGTTATGTTCCATATCTCAAGAGATTAAGGTTGCAATTTAAAAATAAAAGGGAGGATGAAATGATTATATACAGAACCTATATTGTGGTTTTAAAATAAAGAGGAAGAAGGACAATTTGAGGGAAGAGAGGAATTCCAGCATTTTGAGCAAGCAAAAATAAATTTAAATTCTCAACATTGCGGGAAATTGCTGGATGCGGAGGAAGTATATAATACAGAACAAAACAAGATTGCAGGAGCAGAGATGTACTAAAATAATAGAATCAATAAAACTATACAAGACCGATAGCAGTGAAAGTGATAGATATTGGGGGTGCTTGAAAGGAAACTTCACCTTCTACCAGATCGAGATTGCGGCATCTTGAAGTTCATCTACCGGTGATGTGATAATATTTAACACTGGACGGATGTACATTCACTGATCTCATGCTCACATCGTGGCACACCTGAATGGAGTATGGAGCTAGGTATAGCTAGCATGGTATTTAATTACTTTGCTTCCTTCACATACAGTTCCTTACTGGATGATAAGGTAAATAATGTCACCCTTGCATTTATTTAATTAATTGTTGATAAATTTGACAAAATGCTTCATTGGTGACAATGAAATACAACGTAACAGCTATTATAAGATATATGGCTCATAAGACAGCAGGCATCAATGTTTCCAGGGCTGTAAATGTTTTGGAATAGTTCTGTCTCCTGATATGCTCTTTGACTGAGATGAGAAGTTCCTTATTGTGCTTCGTGGGATCACCAGCATTTTCTTTGTTGCGCACGGGGCAGGTTTTGACAGTGGTGCCTTCATTGGCGGATTCCTCTTGGGCTTGAGTTGTGATTCCTTCAGAGATTTCAGACCCATCAATTTACAGTAGGTATTACACTGATGAAGAGCTCGGAACTGATCAATAAAGGAAATGGAACAATTTCCTTTAAATCCTTTGTACCTGAAAGAAAATACACAGGACATTAGATACATAACTGACTGGCCATGTCAATGATATCCAATACTCCACAGATACCACTGATCTACTTTTGGCTTGATTTTTATTCACTCAACTTCCATCTGACATGAAGGTGCCTACTGTGTTTTGTTTCAAAATTATAATTTGTCATGACAGACGTGCTATTTTACTTTGGAAAATAAAGTTGTAAATTTGTGCAATTTCATTACTGCCCCAATTGGTAAATAAAGTCTTGTGGCGTTGGAATATGCAGATGTGGAAGGTCTCAAATTCATCGGATTGGGTCAGAATTAGGCTTTGTCTTTCTAAAGCAGCTTCAGAGATGTGTTGCTTAAGGTATTGTTCATGTGATAGCATGTAGCTGCCAGCAAACTGTGCTGTTGCACTTCTGACTGGAAAATAGTTTTCAGTTACATTTTGGCATATTTCATTAATTCCAGGGCTCCACAAAAAATGGGAAAAAGATCACGTTTCTGATCTTCAGCTCTGGATAACCTTTGACAGTTGACATGACATCTGGGAGAGTGGCATGTTCAAGTTTGCTCCTCTCTAAAAACAGCAGAATTCAAGAGTTCTCACAACTTCTACATAAATGTGAGTAAAGCTCCCTCTTTTTCATTTTAATTTGAGAAATAAATGCGGCTAAAAAAAAACTGAAATGCTGTGTTGGCTTTAACATATTCCACAAGGTAACTTACTCTGTCAATCTTGTGGCTATTTTATCCAGCATGATGATGTCTCTAGTTTGGGTGTCCCCATGATGTGTTTTAGGAGTGAACCTGGTTGCTGGTGAGATAAGATTCACCAATGACAATGCCATTGATAGCCTCTTCACCCTCCCTCCAAGCAGTCTGAAGGAGAGTCCCAATCTAAAACGTCACCTATCCAAGTTCTCCAGGGATGCTACCTGACCCACTGAGTGGATAAATGTGAGGTTATCCACTTTGGTAGCAAAAACAGGATTATCTAAAGAGTGTCAAGTTGGGAAAGGGGGAAATACAACGGGATCTGGGGATCCTTGTTCATCAGTCAATAAAAGTAAGAATGCAGGTACAGCAGGCAGTGAAGAAAGCGAATGGCATGTTGGCCTTCATAACAAGAGGAGTTGAGTATAGGAGCAAAGAGGTCCTTCTGCAGTTGTATAGGGGCCTTGTGAGACCACACCTGAAGTATTGTGTGCAGTTTTGGTCCCCTAATTTGAGGAAGGACATTTTTGCTATTGAGGGAGTGCAGCGTAGGTTTTTACAAGGTTAATTCCCGGGATGGCGAGACTGTCATATGCAGAGAGAATGGAGCGGCTGGGCTTGTATACTCTGGCGTTTAGAAGGATGAGAGGGCATCTTATTGAAACATATAAGATTATTAAGGGTTTGGACGTGCTAGAGGCAGGAAACATGTTCCCGATGTTGGAGGAGTCCAGAACCAGGGGCCATAGTTTAAGACTAAGGGTTACGCCATTTAGAACGGAGATGAGAAAACACCTTTTCACACAGAGAGTTGTGTATGTGGAATTCTCTGCCTCAGAAGGTGGTGGAAGCCGGTTCTCTGGATACTTTCAAGAGAGAGCTAGATAGGGCTCTTAAAGATAGTGGAGTCAGGGGATATGGGGAGAAGGCAGGAATGGGATACTGATTTGGGATGAACACATTGAATGGCGGTGCTGGCTCGAAGGGCCGAATGGCCTACTCCTGCACGTATTGTCTATTGATAATTATTATTAAAATTGGTTCATTTATAACTTAACACATCTGGGAGATATAAAATGGTCACCGGTGGTTTTTCTAAATCAGATTAAAATCTTTACCCCAAATCATATAAGAGTAAAATGATTAGATATTTAACACCATTGCCTAGCAACAGAGGTGGTGATTTTGCATCACCAATTTGCATCACCAATCATGGTACAGAAAGAGTTGCTGTAATAAAACAGAACACTCTTTTCTTCACTTACCCTTTGCTGCAAGTTGCTATTCCAATATCAGTTAATTTCATTCCTACACCTACAGGAAAACAATTGGAAAGAACAAAATTCTTTAACAAATTGTGTCAAGCATAAAAACCCCAATAACACATTGGAGAAGAATTGTACTAATGAAACGTGTAGTATATAAGGAACTATTTGACCAATATATTTATACTGGCGGAAGAAAGAAGTCTGTAGCTCAGTCCCATTTATAACCCTTGATGGTTATGGCAGCTCTGTTCTCATTCAAGTTCTTTCCAAACTGATTAGATTTTCTGCACTGTATCTTCCCTTGTGCAATCATATCTGTCCTAAAATGTGATGACGAGAACTGTTTTAGTCAACTAGTCATCACTATTTTTTGATGAGGTTTCTACTTTAGTTTAGCATGTTAATTTCCAGCGCATAACTGTATATGAAATATGGATCTACTTTTGTTGCAGTATCCTTTGCAGTATGCCACATACACAGATTGAAAGGTCAGGTTCAAATTCCTACAGGTGGGATTCACATGGGAGACATGAATGTTTCCCCATGAGATCCATGGTAATTTGGCAAATTTGACTCAAAATTAACTTGGTGAAAAGAGGTAGAGGAAAATGATTGAAGGTTGTTTATGTGATTGTAAGCCTATGGCTAATAATGACATATGTTTAACACCACATGCTACCAATCCCAGTTGTGGAGACATTGGTATAGTTGTCTCGTTTAGGACTGATCTTTTTTTTATTCTGGATTTTATAATCATGTATTGTGTTTTTGGATATAATTTATGTTGCTTATAAGTAATTTTCGAAGCTCTTATATGTATTTTATGATGTTTTTATATGCAATGTATTTTATGTAATGTCGTCTCCTGTCTGAACCTTGAGGCTGAAATAAAGTTTAATAATAATAATAATAATAATAATAATAATAATAATAATAATAATAATAATAATTAAGAGCTGAAGAATGTAGAGCAGAGATCAGTGCCGGTGCAATCACTGTTTGGTCTATACATGGACAAACTGGATGTGAATGTAGGAGGTATGATTACCAGGAGATTGGTGGTGTTGTGATCATGAGAAGGGTGGTCTTCGGCTACTGAATAATATTGACCTGTTGGTAAGATAGGTGGTAAAATAGCAAATAAAATTGAATGCTGAAAAAGTGTGAGGTGTAACATTAAGGAGGAACAATAAGACTAGGAATGTATAATGGATGTTGGGACACTGCAAAGTGCCAAGGACCAGGGGGACCTTAGTATATAGGTCCAATGATCCCTTAAAGTAGCAGGATATGTGTTTGAGGTGGTTGGGAAGGCACATTGGATATTATCTTTAATGAGCCAGAGGTTAGTAGTCAACGACTTTGTTGAGTGATGTGGGCTGAATCACCTGCAGGTCAACACCGACAAGACTAATGCCCCTGTCCCACTTAGGAAACCTGAACAGAATCCTCTGGAGACTTTGCGCCCCACCCAAGGTTTCCGTGCAGTTCCCGGAGGTTGCAGGTGGTTGCCGGAGGTTGCAGATAGTGGAAGCAGGTAGGGAGACTGACAAAAACCTCCGGGAACCGCATGGGAACCTTGGGTGGGGCGCAAAGTCTCCAGAGGTTTCCTAAGTGGGACAGGGGCATACGGAGTTGGTGGTAAACTGTAGGAGGAGAGGAACACCCCTGTCTCCATCAACGGTATGGATGTTCAGTTTACCGGGGAGTACAAATACCTGGGTGTGTACCTGGACAGTGAACTGAACTGGTCCAGAAACGCTGAGTCCCTGTACATAAAGGGACAGAGCCAGCTGTACTTTTTGAGAAGGCTCTGCTTCTTTAACATCTGCAGTGAGATGCTGTTCTACCAATTGGTGGTAGCCAGTGCCACCTTCTTCACTGCCGTGTGCGGGAGCAGCAGGGCAAAGGCTGCGGACGTCAATAGGAACAATAAACTCATCAAGAAGGCTGGCTCCATCCTGGGGGTAGAGTTGGATTCATGGGAGGTGGTCTTGGAGGGGAGGATGCTCCTCAAACTGTGGAGCATCTTGGACAATACAGCTCACCCACTCCAGGTCAACCTGAGGAATACGTTCAACACCAGACTGGTTCCACTGAATACTAGACTGAATACTTTTATTAAGTATATACATTTCAAAATGGAAACATTTGTTACTGCCAAACAATTAGTTTCCGAAGGATACTTCATGTCATGCATTGATTTAAAAGATGCATACTATTCAGTACCCATTCACAAGGGTCATCATAGATACCTAAAATTTAACTGGATGGGGCAACTATGGCAGTATAAAGTGTTGCCTAATGATTTAACATCAGCCCCAAGACTATTTACCAAGATATTGAAACCAGCCTTGACAATACTAAGGAAACAAAAACATATTGTTATGGCATATCTTGATCATATTTTGATTGTGGGGAAAACCCTGGAATTAGCTAAATCAGCAGTTTTAGCTACCAAACATCTGTTTGAAACACTGGGGTTTATCATACATCCAGATAAATCTAAGTTGACACCATCCACACCTATGGACTGTCTGGGATTCACAATTAACCAGACTGATTCCTGGGATGTCAAGACTTTCATATGAAGAAAGACTGGATAGACTTGGCTTGTACTCGCTAGAATTTAGGAGATTGAGGAAGGATCTTATAGAAACTTACAAAATTCTTAAGGGGTTGGCCAGGCTAGATGCAGGAAGATTCTTCCCGATGTTGGGGAAGTCCAGGACAAGGGGTCACAGCTTAAGGATAGAGGGGAAATTCTTTAGGACCGAGATGAGAAAAACTTTTTTCAAACAGAGAGTGGTGAATCTCTGGAACTCTCTTTAGATTAGATTAGATTAGATTTGTTTATTGTCATTCTGACCTTTCGGTCTGAATGAAATTTCATTTCCCTGCAGTCATACATATAATAAAAAATGACAAAAACACACAATCAACACAAATTTAACATCCATGACAGTGAGTTCACCAAACACCTCCTCACTGTGGTGGAAGGCAAAATCTTAACGTCTCTGCCACAGAAGGTAGTTGAGGCCAGTTCATTGGCTATATTTAAGAGGGAGTTAGATGTGGCCCTTGTGGCTAAAGGGATCAGGGGGTATGGAGAGAAGGCAGGTACAGGATACTGAGTTGGATGATCAGCCATGATCATATTGAATGGCGGTGCAGGCTCGAAGGGCCGAATGGCCTACTCCTGCACCTATTTTTTATGTTTCTATTTTTCTCTGTCAACATGTCTGTAACATTGCCAAAGGACAAAGCAGCAGATTTGGTGGAAGCCTGCAACAAATTGATTGTAACTAATCAACCATCTATTCGACAGGTGGCCAAAATAATTGGGAAATTAGTAGCAGCATTTCCAGCTACTCAGTTTGGACCTTTGCATTACCAAAATTTACAAAGGGCAAAGGTGCAAGCGCTAAAACAACACAGGTCATTTTGATCGACCTATGCAATTACCAGCCAAAGCAATTTCGGAGTTACAATGGTGGAAGGAGAATATTTGGCACAGTTCCAGCCCCATCGTTATCAGTAACCCATCATTCACATTACAAACAGATGCCAGTGCTCAGGGCTGGGGAGCAACTAACACTATATCTAGTACTGGTGGTAGATGGAACATACAAGAATCATCACTACTACAGACACTAGGTATAAATTACTTAGAAATGTTGCGTGCATTTTATGGGCTAAAACCTTACTGTTCAGGTATGCACCATTTGCATGTCCGACTACAAATTGATAATACCACTGTGGTGGCTTATATTAATCATATGGGTGGAATAAAATCGATATCGTGTGACAATTTGGTCAACACAATATGGCAATGGTGTGTCGACAGACATATTTGGCTATCAGGTAAGTTCAGTGGCAGACACCAGGTCACGAAAATTTAATGACAACACCGAATGGATGTTGAACCACAAAGTATTTGCTGATATTACAATGTGGTATGGAACACCAGATATCGATCTCTTCGCATCCCGACTGAATCACCAGTTACCAACATATGTCGCTTGGGAACCAGACCCTGAGGCAGCAGCAATGGATGCCTTTTTGCTGAATTGGGGAAAATTGTTTTTCTATGCCTTTCCCCCCTTCTGCCTCATCAGTCGGGTCCTACGCAAAATACAAATGGACTCAGCTTCAGGTATTTTGGTAGTACCCGATTGGCCTACACAGCCATGGTTCCCTGTGGTCCTCAACATGGTCTCTGAACCACTCATGACCATTTCCAAAAGACCAGATCTTTTGGTCCACCCTGTTACGGGCGAAAGTCATCCGTGCCATGACAGGATAAATCTGTTGGCTTGCAGAATTTGAAAAGACCTTTGTTGGGTCTGGGATTATCGGACAGGACCATGGACATGATGACGGCGGCCTACCGAGAATCAACTAAGAAGCAGTACCTCTCCAGCATTCGGAAGTGGGAAGCGTACTGCTCAAGGACTGGGGTAGCATACAAATCAGCTACAATTACCAACGTCCTGGAGTTCCTATCCAGCCTTCACTTTGATGAAGGACTGAGTTACAGCACTATTAACAGTGCTAGGAGTGCTCTGTCAGCATATTTATGGCAGGCACCGGGACAGCAGTCCATAGGAGCCCACCCTCTAGTTGCCAAACTAATGAGGGGAATCTACAACACCAATCCCCCCAGACCAAGGTACACCCAGATCTGGGACGTCAGTGTTGTACTGACATTGCTAAGGGGTTGGTCACCAGCAATGTCCCTGTCCCTGGAACAGCTCACACTAAAAACAGTCATGCTGATGGCTTTGGTCTCAGCTCAAAGGGTTCAGTCCCTATACAAATTAAGATTGGACAATATGAAACCATCAACTGACAAGATAACCTTCCGGATCTTGGAGCTGGTCAAACAGAGTAGACCGGGAACTTCGGGACTGAGTTTGGAATTCCGGGCATACCCACCTGACCCCCGTTTGTGTGTCATGACACACCTACTGCTTTATCTTAGGACAACTAAAGCCTTAAGAGGAAGCAAAATGGCATTTTGGGTTACCTTCAAACAGCCTCATGGTCTGGTGTCAGTACAGACCATCTCAAGATGGCTCAGACAGGTTCTGGTGGCTACTGGGGTGGATACTGACATTTTTTAATCTCACTCCACCAAGGCAGCAGCAACATCGGCGGCCAGAAATATGGAGGTACCAATGGACCATATTCTGGCAACAGCAGGATGGTCTACGGAAAAAACTTTCCAAATATTTTATAATAAGCCGATCGCCAAACCTGCAGTGTTTGCAGAAAGAATTTTAAGTTCTGCAAATATAATTTAGCCCAAGGGAGCATTATTTTCTTTGATTAAAAAATAAATCGTTATTGTTTTTAAAAAATTGATTAATGTTTAATTACGATAACATACATCCTCCCTTGGATGACTTCAGCAGTGAGTGAAGCATGGATTTGTTCCACAGCTTGAAATCACAGATCTTTAAAATCTTCACGTAGTCACTCACGTGACTCCGAAGTAAAATAGCAAGATTAAACAAGAATTTACCAGTTTGAAGTTTGATCTTTATTTTATGAGGAGTTACGTCGAGGGATTACGTGCCCTCCACGCCCACCCTCTATTATAAAGGTCAACTGGTATCCTAGTTCTTCTTATCTTACTATGTTTATTTCAATTACTATTACTGTGATTCCACACCACTGCTTTGAAGAATGGCATGCATGCGTGCTGGCGGGGTCTTCACATAATCCCTCGACGTAACTCCTCATAAAATAAAGATCAAACTTCAAACTGGTAAGTTCTCATTTAATCTTACTATTCTGCAGCATGCTTTTCTGGTTGCTACGCCATAGGAAGGGATAGATGGGTAGATGGATAGATAGATAGATGGATAGATATACTAGACCAAGTGGGACCCGTTGCAGGAGGTGTGGGGTGGTGCCCTTCGGCATCACACACACACTAACCACCACCACACACACACTAACTCCCCCCCCCCCTTGATATTACATTATTATTATAATTCGCTCCTTTTACCCCATCCCCCACCCTATCCACTTGCGCATAACCCCCAACTGCGCAGGCACGGCTAGGTGGGGGGAGGGGGTAGAGAGGGAGAGTGTAAGGGTGTAGAGAGGGAGGGGGAGGGGGTAGAGAGGAAGAGGGAGGGGGGTAGATATTGAGGTGTGGGGAGGGGCGCAGCGTCAGAGGGGAGGGCTGGTTCCTGAACGCAATACTCCACCACTCACCCATAGGTCCCAATACTCACCACTCCTTAGAGAGGCAAGGGGGGCAGAGAGGGGCAGAGGGGGGGGGGGGGGGTAGAGGGAGGGGGATGGAGGCGGAGAAGGAGGGGGATGGGGGGCGGAGAGGGAGGGGGATGGGGGGTTGAGAGGGAGGGGGATGGAGCGGAGAGAGAAAGGGGGGGCGGAGAGAGAGAGGTGGGGGGCGGAGACAGGGAAGTGGGGGGCGCGGAGAGAGGGAGGGGGGCACGGAGAGAGGGAGAGGGGCGGAGAGGGAGGGGGGGGAGAGGGAGTGGGGTGCGGAAGGGATGGGGGAGAGCGAGAGAGCGAGGGCCGGGAAACCCGAGCCGAGGCGCAAGCGTGCATCGACCAAAACTCTCGTGAGTTTCTTGGGTATAGGGCCCCGAGCCGAGCCGATGCGTGAGCGGGCGAACGGCGACCAAAGTCCGCCGTAGTCTTCAGCTGTGATCTTTGGTCTTCAGTCGACGGGCTGACTTTTGAATAACGAGGGGAGGAAGGAGGGGTGAGGGGGTGACGTCACTCGCAGCGCGAGAAGACGACAGGCAGGCAGATCCATTGTGACGTCATCAGCGAAAAACAGGCTTTTTTTTATTGCAAAGTTTTATCGGATTTGTAAACATTTTGATTAATAACTCAAGAAATAATGCATGAATTTTTCAGATAAGGCGATTTTTGAGTTCACGGGATAAAGTGTCGTTTTTTCGAGAAGATGTGATCGCACACGAACAAATAAATGCACACACATCCACATATAAGATCAGAGTTTTATAGTTATAAGGATATATAATATATTTACCTTGCAAGTCAGTAACAAGGAGTTTTTCTTCTGTCCATTCATATACCCAGTGCTGGAATGTACAGCATTTCTGACCAGCTTCAGAATCTTTTCTACCAACATTCAGCTCTCTGCCATCCTTCACTGAATACTTAACAAAGTCCCCTATTAATTCCTCTTCTACGGTTGCGTAAGGGATGTTGTTTGCTGGGCGATGTATGAGATATATGGGAATGATCCTAGAAAAGAAGAAGAATTTTGTAATACCTGGCATTGTTTGTTTTACCTCTGCTGCTTCGTAACAAATAATTCATTTAGAAGAAGTGAGGCACATGAATTGTAAAGTCATGATTTTTAAAGGAATTGGCTGCAATGTGTAACTGAGACACACAGCATTAATGTCTCACATTCAGTCCCAATACAATATACAATATTTTTATTCCATGTCGTTTGAACCTCAGTGAGGCTCAAACGAAACTCCGTTTCCACAGCCATACAAAGACAATTCCTACAACACATACAAACAATTCAATTTACAGAAACATCCATCACAGTGAATCTCCTCCTCACTGTGATGGAAGGCAAAGTCTTTTCTCTCTCCTGCACCATTTCTCTCCTGATGTTGAAGCCCCAGGCGGGCGATGTTAAGTCCCACGTCCATTTAAGGCTGCGCCGGGCGATGTACGGCCCCGCTCCAGGTCTAAATGTCACAAAGTTGGAGGCCCCGACGGGCGCTGGAATGTCCCGCGGCCATTAAAACCGCGCTGGGCGATGTAAGGCCCTGCTCCTGGTCGTTCCAACCCCGCGACACAGGCGGGAGAAGTTGCGTTGCGGGAGTTCCGATAAGCTGTCTCACACCTGGACCCGCGAGCTCCCGATATCACAGTCCACCGGTCTGCAGCTGGAGCCTCTGAGCTCCGAAGTCGGGCCACAGCAGCAAGCCACCATCGCTCCCCACGCTCCGAGGCCGGCCAGCCCTACGATGGTAAGTCCGCAGGCTCCGCGACTGGAGCCCCCAGGTCGTTCCGGTTGGAGGCCGCTCCATGGTACTAGGCCCCAACGACAACGGATACCCGACAAGAAAAAGGTCGGGTCCCCCGTGCAGGGAAGAGATTTTTAAAAGTTTCCCCCCCCCTCCCCCCCCCACATGTACACAGTTAAAAACAATATATATTTTTAAAACACACGAACAACTACATTTAACTAGACAAAAAATAAAAAAAGACAGACAGGCTGAAGGGGCTGCAACGCTAGTCACCCCGCTGCAATTCTTAATCTCTGTTGAGTAAAAAAATCACGAAGAACATTCTCTACAATCTTCCTCGGAAGCCCTGAAATAGGAATCTAATCTGTTCTCTAGAACTAACCCACTTCACTTTGATAAGTCCAAAACTAACAATAAAAATCTTTAAATATTACAATTAATCACCCGATGTTTAAGAACAATCCCTGGCAGCGACAACCTCTAAAATGCCTCCTGGAAGACTTATGAGGTTTCATTGTAGACCAATGCATTTAGGAATCACATGCAAGATGTGTCCAAATGTTTATAACCCATTAGATCCAGGGCAAATTGACTTACTATATCCAAACGTGACTTGGTAGTTTGTGGAATGGCCATTTTCATTCTAATGATCACTCCAATTTTCTTAATATGTTCATTTTCTTCTGGGATCTGTGCAGCGCTATCAAGTCCAGCGTTGTTTTTCACATCCGAAACTGCCTTTGAGGCAGTTTTTTTCTGAATTGTGGCAGTATCAACGAAATCTGACAGTGCCGTTGGGTCGGGAGTTCCAGGTTTTAGAACCAGTGACGATGAAGAATGGTGTATAACTTGAAGGAGAACATGGGCGACATGGTATTAGACCTTGGTGATAGAGATTGGGGATTTGGGATGTGATGCCAGAGCAGCCAAGGTGCAAAACTGCTGTGCAATTTGCAATAAGCAAAATAAACATTTACTCACTCGGGTGCTTCCCCGAAGCCTTCTAATAGTGTCCCCACTGCTGAAAACATGTTGCCATATTGCCGAGCAGCGTTCTGGACATGGCATTCCTAAAAATAAAACAACACTATTTTTTACTTCACTTGAAACAGATGCTTATAATACTTTTATGATAATCTTCACAATCAATTGCATTTTACCAGTCGAAGGTGAAGCAACATTGCCACAAGGAAATATACACAGAGATTGCAGTTCCAACACAGAAAGAGGTAATTTGAGAAAACATCCATAATCAACATTTACTCTCCATCTGAGAAATAGTACCAACTATTTCTATTAATAACTTACTATGTTTTAATGCTGCCTCAACCATTCAAATAGGATATAATCTCTGCCTCATAGAACCATGGAAAATAGGTACAGGAGGAGGCCATTTGGCCCTTCGAGCCAGCACCGCCATACATTGTGATCATGGCTGATCGTGCCCTATCAATAACCCGTGCTTGCCTTCTCCCCATATCCCTTGACTCCACTAGCCCCCTAGAGCTCTATCTAACTCTCTCTTAAATCCATCCAGTGACTTGGACTCCACTGCCCTCTGTGGCAGGGAATTCCATAAATTCACAACTCTCTGGGTGAAAAAGTTTTTTCTCACCTCAGTCTTAAATTACCTCCCCTTTATTCTAAGACTGTGGCCCCTGGTTCTGGACTCGTCCAACATTGGGAACATTTTTCCTGCATCTAGGTTGTCCAGCCATTTTATATGTTTCTATAAGTCCCTCTCATCCTTCTAAACTCCAGAATACAAGCTTAGTCTTTTCAATCTTTCCTCATATGACAGTCCAGCCATCCCAGGGATCAATCTCGTGAACCTACGCTGCACTGCCTCAATCACAAGGATGTCCTTCCTCAAATTAGGAGATCAAAACTGTACACAATACTCCAGATGTGGTCTCACCAGAGCCCTATACAACTGCAGATGAACCTCTTTACTCCTATACGGAAATCCTCTTGTTATGAAGGCCAACATTCCATTAGCTTTATTCACTGCCTACTGTACCTGTAAGCCAACTTTCAGTGACCGGTGTACAAGGATGCCCAGGTCTCGCTGCACCTCCCCCTTACCTAACCTAACCCTATTGAGATAATAATCTGCTCCCTTGTTTTTGCCGCCAAAGTGGATAACCTCACATTTATCTACATTGTACTGCATCTGCCATGCATCTGCCCACTCACTCAACCTGTCCAGGTCACCCTGCAACCCCCTAACATCCTCTTCACAGTTCACACTGCCACCCAGCTTTGTGTCATCCGGAAACTTGCTAGTGTTGCTCATAATTCCCTCTTCCAAATTATTAATATATATGGTAAACAGTTGTGGCCCCAACACCGAGCCTTGCAGCACTCCACTCGCCACTGCCTGCCATTCTGAAAAGGACCCATTCACTCCTACTCTTTGCTTCCTGTCTGCCAACCAATTTTCTATCCATGTCAAAACCCTACCCCCAATACCATGTGCTCTAATTTTAGTCACCAGTCTCCCGTGCGGGACCTTATCAAAGGCTTTCTGAAAGTCTAGATACACTACATCCACTGGCTCCCCTTCATCCATTTTACTTGTCACATCCTCAAAAAATTACAGAAGATTAGGCAAGCATGATTTACCTTTCATAAATCCATGTTGACTTGGACTAATCCTTTTACGGCTATCCAAATGCCCCATTATTACCTCTTTAACAATTGACTCCAGGAACTGATCCTGAATCTATTGAACATTGGAAAATAATCACCAATGCGTCCACTATTTCTAGAGCCACCTCCCTGAGGACCCTGGGATGCAGACCATCAGGTCCAGGGGATTTATCATCCTCCAGTCCCATTAGCCTACCCAATACTATTTCTCGCCTAATGAAAATTTATTTCAGTTTCTCTACCCCCTTAGATCCCCTGTCCTCCAGTACATATGGGAGATTATTTGTGTCTTCCTTAGTGAAGACAGATCCGAAGTACCTATTCAACTCATCTGCCATTTCCTTGTTGCCCATAATAATTTCACCCGTGTCTGCCTTTATTCCTTTTTGGAATGACATGATCCTGCGTCTTCCTGATTATGCCCAGAAATTCCTGCCATTGCTGTTCCAACGTCATTCCTGCTAGTATCCCTTTCCAGTCTACCTTGGCCAGCTCCCCTCAGAGATCCCGGAGAAACCCAACACAGGTCACAGGGAAAAACAAACTCCTGTTCCGAACTTCTCTTTAATTGTTCTTCACAGAGCCAAATATTGAGTGATTTTTTTAAATAACTGAAAGTATACGTGAAAGCACGCACCACTAACAACAGAATCCTAAAAATTAATGTCCTAAATTTAGAATTTATTATTCATCATTTTCAACGATCTCCATGCTGGGGCGGCACAGTGAGTCAGTGGTAGAGTTGCTGCCATACAACGCCAGAGACCCGGGTTTGATCCTGATTTCAGGTGCTTGTCTGTACAGAGTTTGTATGTTCTCCTCATGACCATGTGGGTTTTTTTCGAGATCTTTGATTTCCTCCCACACTCCAAAGATGCACAGGGTTGTAAGTTAATGGCTTGGTATAAATCTAAATTGTCCCTGGTGTGTGTAAGATTGTGTTAATGTACCAGGATCGCTGGTTGGTGCAGACTCGATGGGCCAAAGGGCCTGTTTCCGCGCTGTATCGCTAAAAAAAAAATTGCAGGCTAAAAGCTTGTATGATTTATATAGCGTAATAAAGGAGGTACCTCTTTCAGTCAGTCTATATTTTACCTGTACAGCCAATATATAGTTCCGTTGTATGATCTCGCTCTTTGTTTTGGTCCCATATGAAATGGAAGTGTGAATTTTTAAGACACAGCTGTGTCCAGGATCGAACAGAGGTACGAGGCCATAAATAACTTTTGTCCGAAATGCTTTTCTGTGCAATCCTTCACCAAAATGCAATTCGTCTGTTGCAATACTTCCACGTATCTTGGGCTGAAAATTACACTCACTTGTGAGCTCCTTTTCAATGATGGGTTGTAATAACTCAATGTTCTCTCCTTTAAAGAAGTACAGAGAAAGATAACATAGGCACAAGAGAGGATATCAATCTAATATTATTGACACAAGAGAGGAGATCAATCTAATATTATTGACTATGAGTTGTTTGGTTTCAACACAATAATAAACTGGACACAAAGCCTCATGGGCCTGTCCCACTGACGCAACTTTTTTGGCGACAGCTGGTACCCGTCCTAGGTCGTTGGAGGTCGCCGAAAATGTTCACCATGTGGAAAATTCAGCGGCGACCAGAAAGACGCTACGACTCTGGGCTACTAGGAGACTACTCACGACCATACAGGCGACATCCTGGCGACATGTTGTGGGATGAAGCCTGTATGGTCGTGAGTAGTCACCCAAAGAGTCTTACCTTGTTCTGGTCACCGCTGGATTTTCAACATGTTGAAAATTTTCGGCGAACTGCTGCGACTATAACGAGTGCCGGCAAGTCGCCGAAAACATTGCGTAAGTGGGGCAGGCCCATAAGTATGACTAGGAGTTTTGAGGAAGTTGCATATCTGAGGAAAATGTAGACATACACAGACATTATCAATTTGTATTTCTTGCTAAATAAGATGAACTTGCTGTGTTTTTACAAATTAAATTTGTCTTTTTTCACATCGTGGTGAAGATAGAAGGGTGCCAGCTGCTGGAAGGTCAAGTTTGGGCACATGTTCATGTCAAATGTTTGGTGTTTTTTATACAAATGTTGGTGTAGTTGGGTAAGCTTCAGCAAGAATTGCTATCCCAGCTGTACCACTCAATGAAGCAGGCTGAGTCATGTTCAGCACAGGACAATATCAGTAACATTTTTGCATGTGTTGTGGTGATTTTAGCTGTTCAGCACATATTTCAGGAGATAATCTTGACTACGACAAGCTACCTATTAAGGATTTAAATGGGAGCACGGGAAACTGCACATACTGAAATTTTAAGCAAAAAGACAACAATTTCTGGAGGAATTAATCATTCTGGGGAGGCAAATGGGAAGATGACATTTTAAGTTGCGATCATTCTTCAGAGCAAGGGTGAAAAACGTTGCTTCAAATTTTTACTATGACTCAGTGGGCAAGAACATGCTGATGCCCAGCCCGTGTCCTAGTGGTACCACTATGTCAGTCTGAAGCCTGCCCCACACCTTGGATCTGTGCAGTTCCTGAGGCCTGGTCAGGATCTCCACTGTGATGCTTCCTTGAGGAATGATGGGCCATAAGAACTCTAGTCTGCACTGACACCTCTGCTCCGGCAGTTCATGTTTCAAGATGCATAACAACAAAGGAAAGCGAATTATTAATACATGACAAATTAAGTTAAACAATTACTTAAATAAAAATTAAGAAAATGAGCAATTCCTTAATCGTACACCTTAACTGAAGGTTTGTGAGTTTGGTGAAATGTATGTAACAACTCTGAATGGAACGCCATGGTTGATTTAAGGCTGCAGATCCAGGAAGGCAGTATATCTGGGCCTCATCCTATAGTCCAGTGAGAGGTCAAACTGCACCCAGATGACCTGCAGCACACTCTCAGCTTGCAGATGCAATGGTATGCAATAGTCTGCGGCCAGCCACTGGCACTCCACGGACCAACTGGCCAACCTTTTACATATAAACTTGCTTCTTAGGATTACTTTAATCAAAATTTCATTGGTGAAAATGTGATTAAGGCCCCATACAAACCAGCAGTGTTTTTCCTGCCGATATGGGGTTTAAATTCACCGCAAACCCCAACGTTCCAAATGATCGCGTTCCAAGAAATCTCACTCGCAAGATCATTTAAATGGCCATTAATTTACGGGAATTAAACACTAAATTCCTTCCATTTGGCCTATAAATTCATGACAATGAGATTTAAAAATCATGCTATATTGTGAATTTTTGTGTGAATGTTATTTGGACACTTAGGCTATTTAAAAATGTTAACCTTTTCTTAAGATCTTTCTTTAGATCTAGATCTTTCTTTAGATCTAGTAATTGAATTTTGTAATTAGCTACAATTCAAGTCAAATAGGTAACTAACTAATTATATGCTTTAATTTCAGGTCATCCAAGTAAGATTATTTCATATTTGTTTCAGAATACTTCAATCTATAATAACTGAAAATTTCATTCAGTTCTCTTAATTTTGAAGAAAGTTATGGGCTTTTGACTGTCCTCGATCACTGCTTTTGTGTTAAGTCAATGGAAAAGCAATAGGGAACAAGATGCTAATTTCCGAGTATGAAAATGGCCATAGCTTTTTAAATACTGAAGATATGAAAGTGAATTAGGTGTCAAATTAAACTTCTTTTTGTGCTTTATCTGATGGGATAGATTTCAGATTTGATTTTTTAAATCTCAAAATTTTGTAACATTGCTACCGTCTGGCAGCAAAGCTACTGCTGCGCCACCATGCTGCTCTAAACAGTTTCTGGTTCTGACGCACAGTGGGATAGGATAAAAGCAGGCAGAGCGATAGTGATTGGGGACACAATAGTTAGGGCCACAGATAGTTGATTCTGTGACAGTAAACTGGACCTGGATGGTGTGATGCTTCCCAGATGCCTGTGTCCAAGATATCTAGGAACGCCTGCAGAATATTCTCAAGGAGAGGGTGTGCAGCCAGAAGTTGTTGTGCACATCAATACCAATGTATAGGTAGGAAAAGGGATGAGGTTCTGACGGGGTGAATATAGGAAATTAGGAAAGAGTTTAAAATGCAGATCTCGAGAGTAGAAATCTCTGGATTATTATCATGTGCTAATAATGGCAGAAATAGAAGGGCAGGTCGGATGAATGTGTGGCTGAGGAATTGGTGCAGGGGGCAGATGTTCAGGTTTTTGGAACATTGGGATCTCTTCTGGGGTACAGGTGACCAGGACAAGAGAGACAGGTTGCACCTCAACTTGTGGGGAACTAATATCCCTAGAGGGAGTAGACATTGTTTATATGGACTTCAGCAAGGCCTTTGACAAGGTTCCACATGGTAGATTAATCTCAGGGGACTGGGATATTGCAAAATGATCTTGATCAGTTGGGCTGAGGAATGGTTAATGGAGTTTAAAGCAGCTAAATGTGAAGAGCTGCATGTTGGGAAGTCAAACCAGGGCAGGACCTTCATAGTAAATGGCAAGGCCCTGAGTGAGGATTGGTGTAGAGCAGAGGGATCTGGAAATACAGGTACATAAAGTTTTGAAAGTGGTAGATAAGAGTGGTCAAGGAGGCTTTTGGTACATTGGCCTTCAATCAGGATATTGAGTATTGAAGTTGGGATATTACGATACAGTTGCAAAACATGGTGGTGAGGCCACATTTGGTGTATTGTGTTCAGATTTGGTCACCCAGCTATAGGAAAGATGTTGTTAAGCTGGAGAGAGTGCAGAGAAGAGAACTTGGTCACATAGTCATTGAGTGATACAGTGTGGAAACAGGCCCACACCGGAGAACAATGTCCCAGCTACACTAGTCCCTCTTGCCTCCACTTGGTCCTTATCACTCCAAATCTGTCCTATCTAACGTACCTGTATAACTGTTTCTTAAACAATGGGATAGTTCCTGCCTCAACTACCTCCTCTGGCAGCTTATTCCATACACCCACCACCCTTTGTGTGAAAATGTTGCGCTTCGGGTTCCTATTAAATTTGAAAAGGGGTATCAACCCAAAACGTCGCCCATTCCTTCTCTTCAGATATGCTGCCAGTCCCGCTGAGTTACTCCAGCTTTCTGTGTCTATCTCCTATTAAATCTTTTACTTTCTCCTTGAACCTATGTCCTCTGGTCCTTGATTCCCCTACTCTGTTCAAGAGACTCTGGGCCTCTACCCAATCTATTCCTCTCATGATTTTGTACACTTCTATAAGATCACCCCTCATCCTCCTGCACTCCAATGAATAGAGACCCAGCCTACTCAACCTCCCCCTATAGCTCACACCCTCTATTCCTGGCAACATCCTCATGGAAAAGACAATCCTGGCAGGAGGGCTTACCTTCTCTTTGCGTTGATAAGTTGCATGATTTTAATTGATTAAACTCCAGTGGTTCTGCAGCAGATTTTTGTGGAGTACTTAGGCCGGGATCTTCCCATTTGCCTGAATTTCCTGGATTTAAGGTGAACAGAAATAACCTTACTAAAGTATTGCACACCTTGGGGATACAAATATCTGAACTAAACTTGTAGATCTAACTCATGTTCACTGAAGGTGAACATGAGTTAATATATTGTTACATCTGTGCTGTGGTTCTATATCTGAACCAGGCTTCCTTTAAGTTCAGGATTGACAAATCATAGAAAATGTAGATTTCTGTCTGACAGAACTCTTCAGAAGCTAATTTGAAAATCTTTCTTGAACAAGAAATTATTTCCCACAAATGACTCACACATGTATTGTTATATGATCAGTTCTTGCTGTGCCACAATGGTATTTCAGGTTTTGCATAACGCACATGGCCTGCTAAGGTGAAACTTCAAATTGCCCGTATTTATGATTTAAAACTAATTATTGTGGGTATTCCAATCAAAACTAACGTGCAATCTTTTAAGGAACATAAAATCTGAATTGAAGAAAAGAGATTTGGCCAATGGTATTTAGATCAGGTTATTCATTCTCACACCATTCATTAATCTTTTGCTTTAACAATATCTGACGAATCTTATAGAATTTTTCGAGGATGTAACTAGTAGAGTGGATAAGGGAGAACCAGTGGATGTGTTATAACTGGACTTTCAGAAGACTTTCGACAAGGTCCCACATAAGAAATTAGTATACAAACTTAAAGCACACGGTATTGGGGGTTCAGTATTGATGTGGATAGAGAACTGGCTGACAGACAGGAAGCAAAGAGTAGGAGTAAACGGGTCCTTTTCAGAATGGCAGGCAGTGACTAGTGGGGTACCGCAAGGCTCAGTGGTGGGACCCCAGCTATTTACAATATATATTAATGATTTGGATGAGGGAATTGAATGCAACATCTCCAAGTTTGCGGATGACACAAAGCTGGGGGGCAGTGTTAGTTGTGAGGAGGATGCTAGGAGGCTGCAAGGTGACTTGGATAGTCTGGGTGAGTGGGCAAATGCATGGCAGATGCAGTATAATGTGGATAAATGTGAGGTTATCCACTTTGGTGGCAAAAACAGGAGAGTAGACTATTATCTGAATGGTGGCCAATTAGGAAAAGGGGAGATGCAACGAGACCTGGGTGTCATGATACACCAGTCATTGAAAGTAGGCATGCAGGTGCAGCAGGCAGTGAAGAAAGCGAATGGTATTTTAGCATTCATAGCAAAAGGATTTGAGTATAGGAGCAGGGAGGTTCTACTGCAGTTGTACATGGTTTTGTTGAGACCACTCCTGGAGTATTGCGTACAGTTTTGGTCTCCAAATCTGAGGAAAGACATTCTTGCCATAGAGGGGGTACAGAGAAGGTTCACCAGACTGATTCCTGGGATGTCAGGACATTCATATGAAGAAAGACTGGATAGACTCGACTTGTACTCGCTAGAATTTAGAAGATTGAGGGGGGATCTTATAGAAACTTACAAAATTCTTAAGGGGTAGGACAGGCTAGATGCAGGAAGATTGTTCCCGATGTTGGGGAAGTCCAGAACAAGGGGTCACAGTTTAAGGATAAGGGGGAATTCCTTTAGGACCGAGATGAGGAAAACATTTTTCACTCAGAGAGTGGTGAATCTCTGGAATTCCCTGCCACAGACTGTAGTTGAGGCCAGTTCATTGGCTATATTTAAGAGGGAGTTAGATGTGGCCCTTGTGGCGAAAGGGATCAGGGGGTATAGAGAGAAGGCAGGTACAGGATACTGAGTTGAATGATCAGCGATGATCATATTGAATGACGGTGCAGGCTCGAAGGGCCGAATGGCCTACTCCTGCACCTAATTTCTATGTTTCTATGTTTCTATGTTTAAAGAACAATGGCTTCACAAAAATCAACTCTAGGGCACAGTAAAAAATTCTGAAGATAGACAAAAAAAGCTGGAGTAACTCAGTGGGACAGGCCGCATCTCTGGAGAGAAGGAATGGGTGACGTTTTGGGTCGAGACTTCAGAATGATTAGGGATAAGGGAAACGAGAGATATAGATGGTGATGTGGAGAGATAAAGTACAATGAATAAAATATATGCAAAAAAGCAACAATGATAAAGAGAACAGGCCATTATTAGCTGTTTGTAGGGTGAAAACAAGAAGCAAGTGTGACTTGGGTGGAGGAGCGATAGAGAGCAAGGGCATGCCGGGGCTACCAGGTGAGAGAAATCAATGTTCATATTGCTGGGTTGTAAGCTGCCCCAGCGAAATATGAGATACTGTTCCTCCATATAATCATATAACCATATAATAATTACAGCACGGAAACAGACCATCTCGGGCCTTCTAGTCCGTGCCGAACACTTACTCTCACCTAATCCCATCTATCTGCACTCAGACCATAACCCTCCATTCCTTTCCCGTCCATATACCTACCCAATTTATTTTTTAATAATAAAATCAAATCTGCCTCCACCACTTCCACTGGAAGCTCATTCCGCACAGCTACCACTCTCTGAGTAAAGAAGTTCCCCCTCATGTTACCCCTAAACTTCTGTCCCTTAATTCTCAAATCATGTCCTCTTGTTTGAATCTTCCCTACTCTCAATGGAAAAAGCTTATCCACGTCAACTCTGTCTATCCCTCTCATAATTTTAAAGACCTCTATCAAATCCCCCCTTAACCTTCTGCGCTCCAAAGAATAAAGCCCTAACTTGTTCAACCTTTCTCTGTAACTTAGTTGCTGAAACCCAGGCAACATTCTAGTAAATCTCCTCTGTACTCTCTCTATTTTGAGACATCTTTCCTATAATTTGGCAACCAAAATTGTACACCATACTCCAGAATTGGCCTCACCAATGCCTTGTACAATTTTAACATTACATCCCAACTTTTATACTCAATGCTCTGATTTACAAAGGCCAGCACACCAAAGGCTTTCTTTACCACCCTATCTACATGAAATTCCACCTTCAGGGAACTATGCACAGTGATCCCTCTGTTCAACTGAATTCTACAATTAGCTACCTTTACCATGTACATCCTATTTTGGTCCTGCCAAGATGTAGCACCTCACACTTATCTGCATTAAACTCCATCTGCCATCTTTCAGCCCATTCTTCCAAATGGCCTAAATCTCTCTGAAGACTTGAAAATCTACTTCATTATCCACAACACCACCTATCTTAGTATAATCTACATTCTTACTAATCCAATTTACCACACCATCATCCAGATCATTGATGTACATGACAAACAACAGTGGACCCACACAGATCCCCGAGGCACCATACTAGTCACCGGCCTCCAACCTGACAAACTGCCGACTGTTGAATCCTTCTTGCTACTCCACCATTAATACCCAACAATTGAACCTTTTAACCAACCTTCCACGAGGAACCTTGTCAAAGGCCTTACTGAAGTTCATATAGACAACATCCACTGCTTTACCCTCATCAATTTCCCTAGTAACCTCTTCAAAAAATTCAAGAAGATTAGTCAAACATGACCTTCCAGGCACAAATCTACGTTGACTGTGCCTAATCAGACCCTGTTTATCCAGATGCTTATATATATTATCTCTAAGTATCCTTTCCAATAATTTGCCCACCACTGACGTCAAACTAACAGGTCTATAATTGCTAGGTTTTAGAACCCTTTTTAGATAATGGAACAACATGCGCAGTACGCCAATCCTCCGGCACCATTCCCGTTTCTAATGACATTTGAAATATTTCTGTCATAGCCCCTGCTATTTCTACACTAACTTCCCTCAATGTCCTAGGGAATATCCTGTCTGGACCTGGAGACTTATCCACTTTTATATTTTTCCAAAAGTGTCAGTACTTCCTCTTCTTTGATCCTCATAGTTTCCATAGCTACTCTACTTATTTCCCTTACCTCACATAAATCAATATCCTTCTCCTTGGTGAATACCAAAGAAAATAAATTGTTCAATATCTCCCCCATCTCTTTTGGCTCTGCAGATAGCTGTCCACTCTGACTCTCTAATGAACCAATTTTATCCCCCGTTATCCTTTTGTTATTAATATAGCTGTAGAAACCCTTTGGATTTACTTTCACCTTACTTGCCAAAGCAACCTCATATTTTCTTTTAGCTTTTCTAATTTCTTTCTTAAGGGTTGTTCAACGTACCCTACAACATACCCTACAAAGAGACAGGCAGAGCTCGGGCCCATGCGGGTGCCCATAGCTACGCCTTGGACTTGGAGGAAGTTGGAGGAGCCAAAGGTGAATTTGTTGAGGGTGAGGACCAGCTCCGCTAGGTGGAGGTGGGTGTTAGTAGAAGGAATTTGGATGGTCTGCAGTCGAGGAAGAAATGGAGGGCTTTAAGGCCTTCTTGGTGGGGGATGGAGGTGTGCAGTGAATGAACGTCCATAGTAAAATGAGGGAGTTGGGGCTCGGAAAGCGGAATTAATTGAAGAATCTGATGCAACTTTAGAACATATTTCATGCTGTTAAATAGGGCAGAATATCAAGGTGAACAGTTTGATTCTTCTAATTCTCAAGTAGGATTTGAAATGTTTGATTGCTATCTCTATAACTCTCATTACACTCACTCAATAAATCACTAATCCAATCTGCATGAGCTTCTCTAAGCCTGGCTGTTGTCAGAAGCAGGGAGAGCTATCGGCCTGGACTTAATTGATGACAATAGACAATAGGTGTAGGATTAGGCCATTCGGCCCTTCGAGCCAGCACCGCCATTCAATGTGATCATGGGTGATCATCCCCAATCAGTACCCCGTTCCTTCTCTCCATATCCCCTGACTCTCTATTTTTAAGAGCCCTATCTAGCTCTCTCTTGAAATTATCCAGAGAACCTGCCTCCACCGCCCTCTGAGGCAGAGAATTCCACACTCACAACTCTGTGAGAAAACGTGTTTCCTCGTCTCCGTTCCAAATGGCTTACTCCTTATTCTTAAACTGTGGCCCCTGGTTCTGGACTCCCCCAACATCGGGAACATGTTTCCTGCCTCTAGCATGTCCAAACCCTTAATAATCCTACATGTTTCAATAAGATGCCCTGTCATCCTTCTAAACTCCAGAGTATACAAACCCAGCCACTCCATTCTCTCAGCATATGACAGTCCCTCCATCCCGTGAATTAACCTTGCAAACCTACGCTGCACTCCCTCAATAGCAAGAATACCCTTCCTCAAATTAGGGGACCAAAACTACACACAATACTCCAGGTGTGGTCTCACTAGGGTCCAATACAACTGCAGAAGGACCTCTTTGCTCCTATACTCAACTCCTCTTGTTATAAAGGCCAACATACCATTCACTTTCTTGACTGCCTGCTGTACCTGCATGCTTACTTTTATTAACTGATGAACAAGGACCCCCAGATCCGATTCTACTTCCCCTTTTCCCAACGACACCATTTAGAGAATAATCTGCTTTCCTGTTTTTGGTGCCAAAGTGGATAAATTCACATTTACCCACATTAAACTGCATCTGCCATGTATCTGCCCACTCACCCAATCTGTCCAAGTCACCCTACATTCTCATAGCATCCTCCTCACAGTTCACACTGCCTCCCAGCTTTGTGTCACTGCAAATTTGCTAATGTTACTTTGAGTCCCTTCATCTAAATCATCAATGTATATTGTAAATAGCTGTGGTCCCAGCACCGAGCCTTGCAGTACCCCACTAGTCACTGCCTGCCATTCTGAAAGGGACCCATTAATCCCTACTCTTTGTTTCCTGTCTGCCAACCAATTTTCTATCCATGTCAGCACTCTGCCCCCAATGCCATGTGCCCTAATTGTACCCACTAATCTCATATGTGGGACCTTGTCAAATGCTTTCTGAAAGTCCAGGTACACTACATCCACTGGCTCTCCTTTGTCCATTTTCCTGGATACATCCTCAAAAAATTCCAGAAGATTAGTCAAGCATGATTTCCCCTCCGTAAATACATGCTGACTTGGAAAGATCCTGTTACTGCTATCCAAATGTGCCTCTATTTCATATTTTATAATTGATTCCAGCATCTTCTCCACCACTGATGTCAGGCTAACTGGTTTATAATTCCCTGTTTTCTCTCTTCTGCCTTTCTTTAAAAAAAGGATAACATTAGCTAACCTTTCTGTCCTGGGCCTCCTCCATGGCCAGAGTGAGTCCCACTGCATATTGGAGGAGCAGCACCACATATTTTGCTTGGGTAGTTTACACCCCAGCAGTATGAACATTGACTTCTCCAATTTCAACTCCCTCCATCCCCTCCCCTTCCCAGCTCTCCCACAGCCCACTGCCTCCGCCTCATCCTTTCTTCTTCACGCCCCTCCTCCCCCCACATCAGTCCGAAGATGGGTCTAGACCCAAAACTTCACATATTACATAGAAACATAGAAAATAGGTGCAGGAGGAGGCCATTCGGCCCTTCGAGCCAGCACCGCCATTCATTGTGATCATGGCTGATCATCCCCAATCAATAACCCGTGCCTGCCTTCTCCCCATATCCCTTGATTCCACTTGCCCCTAGAGCTCTATCTAACTCTCTCTTAAATCCATCCAGTGATTTGGCCTCCACTGCCCTCTGTGGCAGGGAATTCCACAAATTCACAACTCTCTGGGTGAAAAGGTTTTTTCTCACCTCAGTCTTCTAAGACTGTGGCTCATGGTTCTGGACTCGCCCAACATTGGGAACATTTTTCATGCATCCAGCTTGTCCAGTCCTTTTATAATTGTATATGTTTCTATAAGATCCCCTCTCACCCTTCAAAACTCCAATGAATACAAGCCTAGTCTATTCAATCTTTCCTCATATGACAGCCCCGCCATCCCAGGGATCAATCTCGTGAACCTACGCTGCATTGCCTCAATCACAAGGATGTCCTTCCTCAAATTAGGAGACCAAAACTGTACACAGTATTCCAGATGTGGTCTTACCAGAGCCCTTCCCTCCATAGATGCTGCCTCATCCGCTGAGTTTCTCCAACATTTTTATCAACCTTTGATTTTTCCAGCATCTGCAGTTCTTTCTTAAAAAGTTCAAATTTAACGTCACATTAACTCATAAGTTTACCATTGTCATGAACGGACAGGATTAGGCAATGTCTAGATACATATTTTGGAAACAAAACATGGTATTCTTAAAACAAAATGAATCTGTAAGAGTCTGTAAGGTTGATATTTATTGCAATTTTGCTGGATGACTTATTTTTGATTTTTTTGTAATTAGTTGAATTTTGGGCAATTTCAAGGCCTGTTCATAATTATTTTGTGTTGTTTCCCAGAGCTTTTTTGGCCTGGGCTATTCTAATTCATCCCCCTGCTGTACTGACTCTATACTCATGACTGCATAGCCGGTCACAGAGTGAACTCCATCATCACTGTTGTGGGACGTATCACTGATGGGGATGAGTCAGTGTATAGAAGAGAGATCGAGCAACTGTCCATATGGTGCCAGCGCAATAACCTGGCCCTCAACACCAGCAAAACTGATTGTGGGCTTTGGAAGGAGTAGGATGGGGACCCACAGCCCCGTTTATATCAACGGGTCGATGGTTGAAAGGGTCAAGAGCTTCAAATTCCTGGGCGTGCACATCTCTGAAGATCTTTTCCTGGTCCGAGAACACTAATGCAATTATCAAGAAAGCTCATCGTGCCTCTACTTCCTGAGAAGATTACGGAGAGTCGGTTTGTCAAGGAGGACTCTCTCTAACTTCTACAGGTGCACAGTAGAGAGCATGCTGACCGGTTGCATTGTGGCTTGGTTCGGCAACTTGAGCGCCCTGGAGAGGAAAAGACTACAAAAGTAGTAAACACTGCCCAGTCCATCATCGGCTCTGACCTTCCTTCCATCAAAGGGATTTGTCATAGTCGCTGTCTCAAAAAGGCTGGCAGTATCATCAAAGACCCATAACATCCTAGCCACGCACTCATCTCCCTGCTACCTTCAGGTAGAAGGTACAGGAGCCTGAAGACTGCAACAACCAGGTTCAGGAATAGCTACTTCCCCACTGCCATCAGGGTATTAAACCTGGCTCGGCCATAACTCTGATTATTAATAACCCAATATCTGTTATTTGCACTTGATCAGTTTATTTATTTATGTGTGTATATATTTATATTATGGTATATGGACACACTTATCTGTTTTGTAGTAAATGCTTACTATGTTCTGTGTGCTGAAGCAAAGCAAGAATTTCATTGTCCTATCGAGGACACTTGACAATAAACTCACTTGAACTTGAACTTGAACTTGATCTAGACCAAGGGTTCCCAACCTGGGTTGGGAATTTACCACCAGGGGGTAAATTTCACCTACCCTGGAGGTAAATTTGTTGATTCTGGATGTGTACATATTTTTTCTCATTGACTGACTGTGTTTGGTTCTGCTATACCAGTATCTGTTCATCATTAGTTGTTCATAACATTGCTATGTGCTAATAACATTGCTATGTGCTATTAAAGTTGCCAGGGTTAAACGGGATGAAAAAGGTTTGGAACCCCTGATCTAGACCATTTTTGCCATTGATCTGACTGTTGCCTCCTGCTCCTAAAATCTTCCCCTTCTCCCCACCTCCAAATGCAATCACAAAATTGACAGCATCATGCACTGTTTTATAAGTAGAAAGAAAAGGGCAGTACCTTCAACAGCTTGATAATTAAGAAGCTCATTCAGAACTAGAGAAGACAAGATGAGACAATTGATTACCATTCCGCATGTACCTCTTTTGTAATTTCACTTTAAAACAATAATAACAAATTTGCCATTTTTCTGATACCTTCAGTGGTGAAGTCAAACTCACAGGACACACTTCCATGCACATTCTTCAAGGTGCACTGATATAACCCTCGATCTTTCTTAGTAGTTTGAACTATTGCCAAAGAGACTGGAGTGACATCTCCTGCGCTACAATTTGAAAAGAGTTGCGACGGTAAAGTTTATAACTACAATTGTGACGGTAGGAATGGATGACAATCGCATGGAATGGAACAGAATTCCTTTTAATTGTTAAAAAAAATTCTGATTATGATCAGAGTTTGTTTTCTTCCTTATTTTCACAAATTTGTAGATTTAAAGGTTCATTTGGAAAGGATTTAAAATATACTGTGGAAATTGATAATTAATTCTGATTCTTCTTTGCATTGTAACAAACTGGATGATTTACTGTGGCTAAGCAATATGATAAATTGATTATTTGCATTTTTAAAATGCAGTGCCTTATATGTGACTGGAATATTAATAAGCAGTAACTGAAGTAACCAGACAAATATACCTTCACTTTCTGAACACAGAGAGTAGCCAGTTGAAGTTATTTTGCCAGGGGTTTCCACAACCCCAAAGGTCACGGTTTGGTTGATAGTTTGGCCTCAACCTTTGCACTAAATAAGCAATTAATTAATTTCTGGACCTACAAAAATTCTTTATCAATACAGGGGCAAACATATATTGACAGTTCTATGTTTAAACACGACCTGGAATTGGTGATGAGAGGGGGTTGAGGGCTGCTCAAAAAGAACGGAAGAGAGAGATTTAAATTTAACTCACAAATTTGTGGCCTCTGGTAGTCCCAAAAATCTTTACAGCATGTCAAGTACTTTCTGAAAGATTGTCACTTTAGTAATGTG